>NC_046384.1:21844185-22083809 GCF_011125445.2 Fundulus heteroclitus | reverse complement strand
TAGCCTCCAAATGACCATTTTCAAAGCTGTACTGTGTCGACATGCTTTACCTACGAAACACCGTTTAACTCCAGTTTGTAGATATATCTGTGAACTACTCAGAAGTGAAAACGGGATGTGGATATCTTTTATCGTCTCTTCACAGTTACTCCTCAAAGCTCATGTCCAAAAATCAGCGAAATCATCGTTTACAATGAAAGTCAATGACGGAATTCTCCAAACCGCTAGAGTGGCCCACTCTAGCGTTTTTTAAAGATTTCAAAACTCCGAACAACTTGACCTTACTCGCTCAATTTTCACTCTATGTAGACAAATTATACATCAAAACGTAGGTATTTTTGTCAGGATTCGGGAAATGTAACCCTCATTGGTGTGGCATTTATAGATTTTTCGCAAATCACCTCAGGACCGACAACAAACCCGAAACCTCCCCCATTCATTTCCTATGGAGCGGTTTTGAAAAATGACGTCTGAAAATCTAAAACATCACAAGTTTTCGCATCGTCACTACTCCTAAACCGTTTTATGTACAGACATGAGACTTTCACACATGAATGTCCCAACCCTTCTGGCACTCAAGAAAAAGGAATTTGTGGATAACTGTTACGGTTTTTCCACAGGAACAATTTGTTCGGGAGTAGCGAATGTGCAAAATCCTGAAATCGCTTTGGAGCTGCATTTTCCCACATCATCCACTTTTTTACAATCGTCGCTGTGCCTACACCGATTTTTGTAAAAATATGAAAATGAGCTACATGGTCATCAAAAGCCTGCTGATACTCACAGTGAAAGAATTATTTTGATATCTCTTATACTTTTTTAGCCAGAGTGATTTGTTCGGGATCATTTTCAGAGGATTTCTGAAATTTCATAAAAATGTCCTTTAGATCATAATTTTTTACGCCTTTATTAAACTTTTTCCCAGGCAAAAAAACCGATAGCAAGTCTTCTTCCCCTATCCTTTACGAAATAACACAGAAAAAAATTACGTCTCTACCATTTACGGTTCCGGAGAAATCGTTCGTTGTTCGAGGCAAAGTTCTCCATTATAATCCAATAGGCAGACTTGGACACCAAGTGTCTGCACTTTTTTAGACTGGCTGACAGCTGTGTCAGTGAGTTTCCATGACGACGGAACTCTGAGGGCCAGTGGGAGACGTTCCATTGAGATAGAATGGCAACTTTCGACGCCAGCTGCAGCGGCTGTGATTAATGTAGAAATCTGAAATTCGCACAGTCACTTCCTCTTAACATTTTAAAATTTTAAAGTGACTTTCAGCCATGTGTCAGTTTACTGTCCCATTTTGGATTTTACATGCTTTCCTATTGGGCCTTTGCTTCAAACAGGACCTGGCATGATAACCAGACACGACCCAATTGGCCAATACAAAACCACCCACATGTGGGAAATGGCACCACTGACCATTTTGGTCAAATGTTGAGTTCTGGGCCCAGATGTGGTGAGGCTGAGTTGCTAAAGGAGGCCAATCTGACCCATGAACTTTGGTCACGTTTGGTGACATTAAGTATTGGCACCCCTATTTGAGGCACTTCCCAGTACAGGATTTGGACCAAACTGACAGAGTACAATCACCCGGTGATACTGAACACAACCATGTTAGCGGCTAACTGTTAGCATGTTGCTAACCGGAAGTAGCTCTAGAAAGGTCTCACCATCTTCTGCTTCACAGAGTCTGTTCTTCCTTTAGAGAGAAAGCTCCACAAGAAATTTGGGCTACGTCGCATAAAGCATCTCCAAGCTATGAAGTGTCAAACATCCAATGTTTTTCAATGGGGGACCAAACCCCTTATGGTCCCAATACTGCATGACCTTATATGGCGCTACAGTATAGCTCAGATGGAAAGTGCAGGCTTTGCATGCAAGAGGTTGTGGGTTCGAAACCCGGCGTAGGTGACAAAGATTTTTGTGTTATAATCCCCACAGTGTGTATATTAAAACATGTGTGCTGATCCCATGAAGCATTTTTTTGTACCACCCACCATTTTGAGTTACCATGGCAACGTTACAAACGACATATTTTCTCCCTATTTGAGGCACATCCCAGTACAGGATTTGGACCAAACTAACAGAGTACACTCACCCAGTGATACTAAACACAACCATGTTAGCGGCTAACGGTTAGCATGTTGCTAACCGGAAGTAGCTCTAGGAAGCCTGTACAAACTCCTGCTTGACAGATTTGGTGAATTTTAGGATTTTCTCCCTTTTTAGGAACTTCTCAGTACAGGATTTCAACCAAACTAACAGAGTAACATCACCCAGTGATACTGAACACAACCATGCTAGAGGCTAACTGTTAGCATGTTGCTAACCAGAAGTAGCTATAGGAAGGTCCTATCAACTTCTGCTTTTCCAGGGTTCTTCTGCCTTTATAGACAGAGAGAGGGCTGCAGCTGTCAGTGAGTCTCCATGACAACGCTGCTAGCAAGAGGCTCCTAGGAGGTCTATTGACTTAACATGGCACCTTTCAACGGCCGCTGCGGGGGCTGTGAAGACCTTAGGAAGCTGTAATTCGCAGTGTTGCTTCCTGTTGCTATTTCTGACGGTACGGTACGCACCAAGTGGCAGGCGCCTTGCTAAATTTCTTCAGAAATTTTTCTAGTTAATATTCTTTATTTTCTTCCTTCACGATTAATGCGGCCGGAACCGTAGCGTGCACCCCAACAATATAAACATCAAAACCTTCGGCTCGGTCTCGAGATGTGTGCTACTACGTTTTTTGGGGTTTCGAGTTACCATGGTAACAAAATAAGCGAAAAACCACCCCCAAAACAACCCCATAGGAATGAATGGAGTCGGGGAGAAAGAAAGCCTCAAAAAAACCCTCAAAAGGACCATTTTCAAAGCTGTACTGTGTCGCCATGCTTTCACCTACAAACACCGTTTAACTTCCAGTTTGTACATATATCTGTGACCTACCCAGAAGTGAAAACGGGGTGTGGATATCTTTTATCGTCTCTTCACAGTTACTCCTCAAAGCTCATGTCCGAAAATCAGCGAAATCATCGTTTACAATGAAAGTCAATGACGGAATTCTCCAACCGCTAGAGTGGCCCACTCTAGCTTTTTAAAGATTTCAAAACTCAGAACAACTTGACCTTACTCGCTCAATTTTCACTCTACGTAGACAAATTATACATCAAAACGTAGGTATTTTTGTCAGGATTCGGGAAATGTAACCCTCATTGGTGTAGCATTTATAGATTTTTCGCAAATCACCTCAGACCGACACAAACCCGAAACCTCCCCCATTCATTTCCTATGGAGCGGTTTTGAAAAATGACGTCTAAAAATCCAAAACATCACATGTTTTCGCATCGTCGCTACTCCTAAACCGTTTTATGTACAGACATGAGACTTTCACACATGAATGTCCCAACCCTTCTGGCACTCAAGAAAAATGAATTTTGTGGATAACTGTTACGGTTTTTCCACAGGAACAATTTGTTCGGGAGTAGCGAATGTGCAAAATCCTGAAATCGCTTTGGAGCTGCATTTTCCCACATCATCCACTTTTTTACATCGTCGCTGTGCCTACACCAATTTTTGTAAAAATATGAAAATGAGCTACATGGTCATCAAAAGCCTGCTGATACTCATAGTGAAAGAATTATTTTGATATCTCTTATACTTTTTGAGTTACAGCGATTTGTTCGGAAGCGTTTTAAGAGGATTTCTGAAAATCCATAAAAATCCCATTTAGATCATAATTTTTTACGCCTTTATTAAACTTTTTCCAGCAAAAACCGATAGCAAGTCTTCTTCCCCTATCCTTTACGAAATAAACACAGAAAAAATTACGTCTCTACCATTTACGGTTCCGGAGAAATCGTGCGTTGTTCGAGGCAAAGTTCTCCATTATAATCCAATAGGCAGACTTGGACACCAAGTGTCTGCACTTTTTTAGACTGGCCCGCTGCAGCTGTGTCAGTGAGTTTCCATGACGACGGAACTCTGAGGGCCAGTGGGAGACGTTCCATTGAGATAGAATGGCAACTTTCGACGCCAGCTGCAGCGGCTGTGATTAATGTAGAAATCTGAAATTCGCACAGTCACTTCCTCTTAACATTTTAAAATTTTCATGTGACTTTCAGCCATGTGTCAGTTTACTGTCCCATTTTGGATTTTACATGCTTTCCTATTGGGTCTTTGCTTCCAACAGGACCTGGCATGATGCCTAGACACGACCCACTTGGCCAATACAGCACCACCCACCTGTGGGAAATGGCACTACACACCATTTTGGTCAAATGTTGAGTTCTGGGCCCAGATGTGGTGAGGCTGAGTTGCTAAAGGAGGCCAATCTGACCAATGAACTTTGGTCATGTTTGGTGACATTAAGTATTGGCACCCCTATTTGAGGCACTTCCCAGTACAGGATTTAGACCAAACTGACAGAGTACAATCACCTCGTCATACTGAACACAACCATGTTAGCGGCTAACTGTTAGCATGTTGCTAACCGGAAGTAGCTCTAGGAAGGTCTCACCAACTTCTGCTTCACAGAAACTGTTCTTACTTCAGAGAGAAAGCTCCACAAGAAATTTGGGCTATGTCGCATAAAGCATCTCCAAGCTATGAGGTGTCAAACATCCAATGTTTTTCAATGGGGGACCAAACCCCTTATGGTCCCAATACTGCATGCCCATATATGGCGCTACAGTATAGCTCAGATGGAAAGTGCAGGCTTTGCATGCAAGAGGTCGTGGGTTCGAAACCCGGCGTAGGTGACAAAGATTTTTGTGTTATAATCCTCACAGTGTGTATATTAAAACATGTGTGCTGATCCCATGAAGTATTTTTTGTACCACCCGCCATTTTGAGTTACCATGGCAACATTATAAATGACGTATTTTCTCCCTATTTGAGGCTCATCCCAGTACAGGATTTGGACCAAACTAACAGAGTACACTAACCCAGTGATACCAAACACAACCATGTTAGCGGCTAACGGTTAGCATGTTGCTAACCGGAAGTAGCTCTAGGAAGCCTGTACAAACTTCTGCTTGACAGATTTGGTGAATTTTAGCATTTTCTCCCTTTTTAGGCACTTCTCAGTACAGGATTTCAACCAAACTAACAGAGTAACATCACCCGGTGATACTGAACACAGCCATGCTAGCGGCTAACCGTTAGCATGTTGCTAACCGGAAATAGCTTTAGGAAGGTCCTACCAACAGCTGCTTAGCCAGAGTTCTTCTGCCTTTACAGACAGAGAGGGCTGCAGCTGTCAGTGAGTCTCCATGACAACGCTGCTAGCAAGAGGCTCCTAGGAGGTCCATTGACTTAACATGGCACCTTTCAACGGCCGCTGCGAGGGCTGTGAAGACCGTAGGAACCTGAAATTCGCAGTGTTACTTCCTGTTGCTATTTCTGACGGTACGGTACGCACCAAGTGGCAGGCGCCTTGCTAAATTTCTTCAGAAATTTTTCTAGTTATTCTTTACTTATTCTTCCTTCACGATTAATGCTGCCCGAACCATAGCGTGCACCCCCACAATTGAGGTATAAAAACGTGCGGCTCGATTACGAGATGTGTGCTACTACTTTTATTGGGGTTTCGAGTTACCATGGCAACAAAATTAACGAAAAACCACCCCCAAAAATCCCATAGGGATCAATGTTATCGGGTAGAAAGAAAAACTCAAAAAAGCCTCCAAATGACCATTTTCAACGCTGTACTGTGTCATCATGCTTTCACCTACGAACACCGTTTAACTTCCAGTTTGTAGATATATCTGTGAACTACTCAGAAGTGAAAACGGGATGTGGATATTTTTTATCGTCTCTTCACAGTTACTCCTCAAAGCTCATGTCCAAAAATCAGCGAAATCATCGTTTACAATGAAAGTCAATGACGGAATTCTCCAACCGCTAGAGTGGCCCACTCTAGCTTTTTTAAAGATTTCAAAACTCCGAACAACTTGACCTTACTCGCTCAATTTTCACTCTACGTAGACAGATTATACATCAAAACGTAGGTATTTTTGTCAGGCTTCGGGAAATTTAACCCTCATTGGTGTGGCATTTATAGATTTTTCGCAAATCACCTCAGAGCGACACAAACCCGAAACCTCCCCCATTCATTTCCTATGGAGCGGTTTTGAAAAATGACGTCTAAAAATCCAAAACATCACATGTTTTCGCATCGTCGCTACTCCTAAACCGTTTTATGTACAGACATGAGACTTTCACACATGAATGTCCCAACGCTTCTGGCACTCACAAAAAAGGAATTTTGTGAATAACTATTACGGTTTTTCCACAGGAACAATTTGTTCGGGAGTAGCGAATGTGCAAAATCCTGAAATCGCTTTGGAGCTGCATTTTCCCACATCATCCACTTTTTTACATCGTCACTGTGCCTACACCGATTTTTTTAAAAATATGAAAATGAGCTACATGGTCATCAAAAGCCTGCTGATACTCACAGTGAAAGAATTATTTTGATATCTCTTATACTTTTTTAGCCAGAGCGATTTGTTCGGGACCATTTTCAGAGGATTTCTGAAATTTCATAAAAATGTCCTTTAGATCATAATTCTTTACGCCTTTATTAAACTTTTTCCAGCAAAAACCGATAGCAAGTCTTCTTCCCCTATCCTTTACGAAATAAACACAGAAAAAATTACGTCTCTACCATTTACGGTTCCGGAGAAATCGTGCGTTGTTCGAGGCAAAGTTCTCCATTATAATCCAATGGGACTTATTGTGACCAAAGTGTCTGCACTTCGGCCGCTGCAGGTGTGTGAGTGAGTTTCCATGACGACGGAACTCTGAGGGCCAGTGGGAGACGTTCCATTGAGATAGAATGGCAACTTTCGACGCCAGCTGCAGCGGCTGTGATTAATGTAGAAATCTGAAATTCGCACAGTCACTTCCTCTTAACATTTTAAAATTTTCATGTGACTTTTAGCCATGTGTCAGTTTACTGTCCCATTTTTGATTTTACATGCTTTCCTATTGGGTCATTGCTTCCAACAGGACCTGGCATGATGCCTAGACACGACCCACTTGGCCAATACAGCACCACCCACCTGTGGGAAATGGCACTACATACCATTTTGGTCAAATGTTGAGTTCTGGGCCCAGATGTGGTGAGGCTGAGTTGCTAAAGGAGGCCAATGTGACCAATGAACTTTGGTCACGTTTGGTGACATTAAGTATTGGCACCCCTATTTGAGGCACTTCCCAGTACAGGATTTGGACCAAACTGACAGAGTACAATCACCCGGTGATACTGAACACAACCTTGTTAGCGGCTAACGGTTAGCATGTTGCTAACCGGAAGTAGCTCTAGAAAGGTCTCACCATCTTCTGCTTCACAGAGTCTGTTTTTACTTTAGAGAGAAAGCTCCACAAGAAATTTGGGCTACGTGGCATAAAGCATCTCCAAGCTATCAGGTGTCAAACATCCAATGCTTTTCAATGGGGGACCAAACCCCTTATGGTCCCAATACTGCATGCCCATATATGGCGCTACAGTATAGCTCAGATGGAAAGTGCAGGCTTTGCATGCAAGAGGTCGTGGGTTCGAAACCCGGCGTAGGTGACAAAGATTTTTGTGTTATAATCCTCACAGTGTGTATATTAAAACATGTGTGCTGATCCCATGAAGTATTTTTTGTACCACCCGCCATTTTGAGTTACCATGGCAACATTATAAATGACGTATTTTCTCCCTATTTAAGGCTCATCCCAGTACAGGATTTGGACCAAACTAACAGAGTACACTAACCCAGTGATACCAAACACAACCATGTTAGCGGCTAACGGTTAGCATGTTGCTAACCGGAAGTAGCTCTAGGAAGCCTGTACAAACTTCTGCTTGACAGATTTGGTGAATTTTAGGATTGTCTCCCATTTTAGGCACTTCTCAGTACAGGATTTCAACCAAACTAACAGAGTAACATCACCCGGTGATACTGAACACAGCCATGCTAGCGGCTAACCATTAGCATGTTGCTAACGGAAATAGCTTTAGGAAGGTCCTAGCAATTTCTATTTAGCCAGGGTTCTTCTGCCTTTACAGACAGAGAGAGGGCTGCAGCTGTCAGTGAGTCTCCATGACAACGCTGCTAGCAAGAGGCTCCTAGGAGGTCCATTGACTTAACATGGCACCTTTCGACGGCCGCTGCGGGGGCTGTGAAGACCGTAGGAACCTGAAATTCGCAGTGTTACTTCCTGTTGCTATTTCTGACGTTACGGTACGCACCAAGTGGCAGGCGCCTTGCTAAATTTCTTCAGAAATTTTTC
Source organism: Fundulus heteroclitus (assembly GCF_011125445.2). Lineage (NCBI taxonomy): Eukaryota > Metazoa > Chordata > Actinopteri > Cyprinodontiformes > Fundulidae > Fundulus > Fundulus heteroclitus. The sequence goes on along the minus strand of NC_046384.1, from coordinate 22,075,531 downwards.
TAGTATTATAGCTTTTTATTCTTCCGTCACCGTTAATACAGCCCGAACCGTAGGCTGTACCCCCACAAACTATATATCAAAACGTGCGTCTCGACGGTGTGAAGTGTGCTATTTGTACTTGACGCCATTTAAACTTACCGTGGTGACAAAATTAACCAAAAACCACTTCTCAAAACCACTTCCTACACACAGTTGACCTCACAAAAATGCAGAGCTCAGCATGGCACTTTTTTTCGGTACAGTGGTTTAGGTGTTGGGCTGGTGCACCAAAGGTCGCAGGTTCGCAACCCGCCGGGGGGTACCCAATATATATTTTTTTTTTACAAGTAACAAATAAATAATTTGAACAACTGATATAAATGAATGAATGATGAAAAAATTGCAACAGCAAGAACTACTGCTCATTAGCAGGCGCAATATGGACTTTTCAGCTCTGCACCGTCTCACATCAAAAAACAACAGTTTTCCTGAAGTTTTTTTAATCTATTTTTCACCGGACTTTTTCTTCCAAAACTGCACCGCGTTGCTGCGCAATAGCACACATGAATTTCTGGACCTTCGGAGCTATAACAGTGATACATTTATCGCCGATATTCCCGTCATCCTATAGTTCTTCAGAACACTGGAACCTGCCGACTTCTCCTGGCCGGGCGGAAGTGCAACTCAGCCGGCGACCGGAACATAAACAAAGCATGTGAACCGCGTAGGGGGGTGCATGCTAGGCTAAAGCTAACACCACACTGGCTATCTTTTCTTTCAAAACTGCACCGTGTTGCTGCGCTATAGCACACATGAGTTTCTGGACCTTCGGAGCTATAACAGTGATACATTTAACAGGTGTTACGGTAGCTGGTTGCACTGCTGATAATATAAAGATGACGAACACAGCGCACCACTAGAGGGGCGCTAATGATCCTTTTGGATGTGGTCAGCACCCATTAAAACACGAAGAAGAAGAAGGGCGCACCACTTTTAAAACAGAAGAAGAAGAAGTGGTCATAAACGGTGATGCGGAGCTGTTATGGTAAGTGTGTTAAGCCGGGCATACACTGTACAAGTTTTTCAGTCGTGGTACTTATATCGTCTCAAACTGTGCGACGGAACCGCGGGTTTAAAAGTTCACCGCTCACGATCTGTGTACGGCGCAACGCTCGGACGCCACCGGAGTGCTCATACTGTAGAAGAAGAAGAAGAAGATGAAGAAGAAGAAGAAGAAGAAGAAGACGGAAGTGTCGATGGCTACTGTAAACATTACCGGAGAGAAACGTGCTGCTTTGGCAATATGTGCAATTTTGTGTGCAGAAAGCCCTAAAAAGAAAAGGCGACGACGTATTTGGAGAAAGACATGGCTGAGGAAACATGACTACTATGGTCTGCCAGTTTTACAGAAAGAACTTGAGGTAAGCTGGCGACAGTTGTGCCAAACTAGGTATCCCCGCCAGGATTTGTATCCCCTGCGTCGGGAGCGCGCATTCAGCTTGCTGAACGCAGTAAACTCCGCCTCATTTCCAGACAATTCGGCGTGAAAATCAAGATGTTTTATTTCTCTTAGCGAAATATAGGAATAGTGCCGTTACATTATCGTTCAGTTAATGGGTTAAAATTGAAAACGTAACACTTGTTAGTACGATCGTAAGGGATTGCTATGTCGGTTAAAACTAGACTGATCACTCAGTATAACACGTTCTGATAAAGTAAACGGCTCTGTGGTCATCTCCAGACGTGTCACGAAAGTATTAGCTTTATGTCATTAGATTCTTGCATGTCTGTCTGCTGAAACTAAAAACCCACCTTTTGTGCCAAAACTCAAGAATGTGGGCTACTGTTAGTCCATTTTGGAAGGGGATACATATTGTGGCAGGCTGGACCCGATATTTTTTGTATCCCCTTGTAACTTCTTAATTTAAAGAGCTAACAGCTTCAAATTTTCTACAGTTGTTTGTGATTATAAGAGGTGTTTATGTGCCAAGACTCAAGAATGTGAGCTACTGTTAGTCCATTTTGGAAGGGGATACATATTCTGGCAGGCTGACCCCGATATTTTTTTGTATCCCCTTGTAACTTCTTCATTAAAAGAGCTAACAGCTTCAAATTTTCAGCAGGTGCTTGTTGTTATAAGAGGTGTTTATATGCCAAAAATCTAGAATGTGGGATACTGCTAATCCATTTTGGAAGAGGATACATATATGCTCAGCATGATAGTCTGTTTCCAGCATACATTTCGTGGCTGACTTTGTGCAAGATGAGGACAGCATTACTTACAAATCCAAAGATTGGGGCCTGCTCTGATGGTGCACGGGTATATATATATATATATATATATATATATATATATATATATATATATATATAAGAGGCCTTAGTCCTCGACTTAGCCTGAGGTCCTTTACCGCGTGTCTTCCTCCCTCTCATAACCCCTTTCCTGTCAGCCTACTTTGAAAAAATTAGCCAATAGAACCTCAAAATCCCAGTAAAAATGCAAGGATCAATTCTCACAACCTAAGGATAGCAGTTTAACTTATGAATATGAAGCTTCATGCATGCTCAGTATGAGGGATTGCTGCAAAGCCATCAACAATGCAGACGACTGTCCACTGTGGCTCTACGCTCTTTCAGGAGGAGTGAATGCTGCTTGGAGAGACTTGATGCAACCTGCTGGGTTTCCTTAGAGAGGAAAACTTTCAGACCAACCCGTCTGGTCAGCACATATAACAATTGGCTGCAGTGTTTGAAATCAATAAAACATTTAATGTGAAGTCCAAATATTTTTTAAACATCCTATTCTAATAAAATTGTAATATATTTTTAAACCACTACTGATATAATACACTTTTTGTATTATGTTATTACAATATATAAAAATATATATAAAATATATTACAATATTATATATTGTAATATATTTTGAAACTCCTCATACTGTTCTTTTTTTTAAAGCAACACATCTTGTTTCCTTAATATGGTTCTTGGCTGAATTAAAATATCATTAGATCTGATCTGATCATTTTGGCAGTAACTTTATTCTGTGTTCATTTGATCACACTTGGAATCAGCTTTATATAATCCATTCATGCGGGTCTATCCACACAAAAAAACGAACAAGTAGACAGCTGTGATGGACTCAGGAAGGTGTTTACTGCGTTCAGCAAGCTGAATGCGCGCTCCCGACGCAGGGGATATAAATCCTGGCGGGGATACCTAGTTTGGCACGACACCGTGCACATTTAACACCCCAGCCTTTTGCTCTTTGTTTATCAACAACGAGATATGTCGATTTTAAAAACAGAACAATGTATTAGGAATTTAAAAAAATCAATTTCATTTTATTAGAATGTGATGTTTAAAAATATTTAGACTTCGCAAAGCTGGAGGTTAAAAGTTTTATTGATTTTAAACGCTCTCCTGATGCAGGGGATACAAATTCTGGCGGGGATAAGTCGTTTGGCTGTGCTATCCTAGCGCAGCAGGTCTTGGTGATATCACAGTAAAATGAGCAAAAGTCTGGGCTATTTCTGCCCTGTGATGGACTGCCGACCTGTCCAGGGTCTACCCCGCCTCTCGCCCATTGACAGCTGGAGATCGGCACCGGTCCGAACCCAGCAGGGATAAACGTGTTAGAAAATGGATGATGGATGGTCTGGGCTATTTCTTTTTCCTTGCCATTAAGATCTTTGCCAACTGGCGCCAGAAAATGCTATTATTGGGCTTTCTTCGTCTAGAAACACCTTACACATTGAACGCACTCAGCTGACAATACAGCGATCTGATTGGCTGAGCAGCAAAAATCGAATCACGTGACAACAGTTCAGATTTTTTATCAGCAATAACTTATTAATGTGCAAGTGAAAACGTGGGATTATTGGTGTTTTGAGATCACTGCTATGTGTAGCAACATATCTAAGTGCAAGAAAGTTGCCGTCTGACAGTTCATACGAAACTTCTTAAGGAGACGTCCCACAGATTCTGGCCGAGTCCGTGGGCCAGAAACTACGGTTGTAGCTCAGCGTCTGCCTTGCGGTGGTTGCGGAGAGGTGTCTGTTTTGTAGAATAAATCATCCGCCGATGAGTTATTGATCTGGAAAGCCGAATCTGAAACCACCGAAAAACATTTCAGATCCCAAATGTACAGCGTTCTAATTCTTCCAGTCTATTAACAGCTTCCCGTAAGAGGTCGGCCACTGAACGTCTGCCTGCTGAGTTATTATTAAACAATGCTTCATGTCGGGAAAAAGCCATGTAGATTTGACCGACGCAGTAAAATGCTAACCAACCAATGGGAAGAAGTTGAGCCCTTAAGACACAGCCCCTCCTCATTTGCATAATGAGGCAGAAATGCATACAGAAATGTAACAAGGACTGGCAGAAATGTAAAAAGGAGAGACAGAAATGTAAAAAGGACAGGCAGAAATGTAAAAAGGCGAGACAGAAATGTAAAAATGGCAAACAGAAATGTAAAAAGGACAAACAGAAATGTAAAAACGAGAAACAGAAATGTAAAAAGGACAAACAGAAATGTAAAAAGGACAGATAGAAATGTAAAAATGAGAAACAGAAATGTAAAAAGGACAAACAGAAATAAATAGCATCTGATAAATAAATAGGGCAAAAAAATACAAAGAAAGAATAAAACAGACAAAAATATTATAACATGCACATAAATAAATACTTAAAAAAATAAGTAATTAATAAATAAAGTGGCTAATTAAAGGAAATATATACATTTTGTCTCACTGTATAATTCATTTTCTATCTGCATTTATTTGTGCATTGTATTTTTGGTGGCACATAATTGTATGCATATTAGGTTATTGAGCATTTATTTATTTCTGTATTTATTTTTAAATATGGAAGACTTGGTCCTCCATACTCCAGGGCTCAACAAGAGTTCATCTAAAGATGTTTTAGAACTGATTGGTGACCTTTAGTTTATATTTCAGAAAGTTAGTTATAAGTAGAATTATGTGGTTTTTTGTTTTTTGGATACAATTCGGGTTAGCACCCGAACATCCCTTTCAGACAGCTTCCTCGTGCGTCCACAGTTAATCCTGTTGGATGTGGTTCATCCACATTACCCTGGACACCGTGGCTCTTAAAACATCACAAACACTTGCTGTCTTGGTCACAGATGCAAGGCAAGGCAAGGGAAATTTATTTATATAGCACAATTCAGTACATAGACAATACAAAGTGCTTTACATGACTAAAATATAGCAAAATAAACACAAGTAGGAATAAAATGTAGATAGAAAATAGAATAAAAGCAAGTACAGATAGAATGTAGAAACACAGAAGAACATTAAAAACAGTAAAACAGTTTAACTAGAACAGTCAAAGGCAATTTTAAACAAATGTGTTTTTAATCTTGATTTAAATTAACTCAGGCTTTCCGCACTTTTACAGTTTTCTGGAAGTTTGTTCCAGATAAGTGGAGCATAGGCACTAAATGGTGCTTCTCCATGTTTAGTTGTGGTTCTAGGTATGCAGAGCAGGCTGTAGCCAGAAGACCTGAGTGGTCTGGAGGGTTGATACACTGATAACAAGTCTGTGATGTATTTAGGTGCTAAGCCATTTAGGGATTTATAGACTAACAGAAGTATTTTAAAGTCTATTCTCTGAGATACAGGGAGCCATGGAAGGACTTTAGAACTGGGGTGATGTTCTCTACTTTCTTAGTCTTAGTGAGGACGCGGGCAGCAGCGTTCTGGATCAGCTGCAGCTGTCTGATCCACTTTTTAGGCAGACCTGTGAAAACACCATTGCAGTAATCAATTCTACTAAATATAAACGCATGGATTAGTTTTTCCAGATCCTGCTGAGACATTAGTCCTTTAATCCTGGAAATATTCTTCAGGTGATAGAAAGCCGACCTTGTCACTGTCTGTAAATGCTTTTGGAGGTTCAGGTCTGAGTCCATCACTACAACCAGATTTCGGGCCTGATCAGTGGTTTCTAGCTGAAGCGACTGAAGCTGTGTGCTAACCTTTGATCTCTCCTCTATTGGTCCAAATATTATTACTTCAGTTTTGTTTTTATTCAATTGAAGAAAGTTTTTGACACATCCAGCAAGATGTGCACCAACAATTTGTCCTCCTTTGAACTCACCCATGTCACCCATAATGTTGTGTGCATTGCAATATTTTGAGCAAAACTGTGCTCTTACCCTGCTAATTGGACCTTCACGCTCTGCTCTTATTGGTTCAATGTGCAATTAATGATGATTGGCCACCAGGCTGGTCCAATTTAGCCATGAAACCTCCCACACTAAAATGAGAGGTGTTTCAGTTTCATTGTCCAACCCCTTTATATATTGTATTTCACTTACTGAATTGAGTTACTGAAATAATTGTCTATACTTTTATTTATTAAGATTTAATGCTAGTGTTTATGTAAGGCAGAGGTTACAAATGTAAACGTTTCAACCTTTTGTTTGGACCGTTTTTGCCTTTTCTTCTTTCTATTAAAAACGGCTCTAAGAGAAGAGGTGGAAACGACGCCCCCAAAATGACGCTTGTGGCCAAAAAGTGTATTATGTCAGTAGTGGTTTAGGACTACCATAGCAAATGAATGGCAAACGTTGACTGTCGGCTGTCGCCAATTAGCTCATTAGCTGCGTCTTAGATCGAAATACGCAGTTTGCAGCTCTGCAGACGCAAAGTTTTCCCGGTCGGCAGGTTTTGATGAAGACAAATCCTTTTCACTCAGAAGGTTTGATTTAAAATCCCCAAGCGATGAGAGACTACGACCAAGGAACTCGGAAGCTTTGCCTTTGACGGTCATGCCCACCACCAGGCGGGCGCCTTCTTCAACTTCTTCAGAAGTTGAACGATTCTAGTTGCTTTTTATTCTTCCGTCACCGTCAATACAGCCCGAACCGTAGGCTGTACCCCCACAAACTATATATCAAAACGTGCGTCTCGACGCCGCGAAGTGTGCTATTTGTACTTGATGCCATTTAAAGTTACCGTGGTGACAAAATTAACCAAAAACCACTTCTCAAAACCACTTCCTAGACACAGTTGATCTCTCAAAACTGCAGAGCTCAGCATGGCACTTTTTTTTGGTACAGGGGTTTAGGTGTTGGGCTGGTGCACCAAAGGTCGCAGGTTCGCAACCCGCTTGGGTACCGAATATTTTTTTTCTTTTTTACAAGTAACAAATAAATAATTTGAACAACTGATATAAATGAATGAATGATGAAAAAATTGCAACAGCAAGAACTAACCCCCGGCCAATACAGCACCACTCACCTGTGGGAAATGGCACTACACACCATTTTTGTCAAATGTTGAGTTCTGGGCCCAGATTTAGTGAGGCTTAGTTGCTAAAGGAGGCCGATCTGACACATGGCCTTTAGTGAGCTTTGGTGACATTAAGTATTGGCACCCCAACACACCATTTTTGTCAAATGTTGAGATCTGGGCCCAGATTTGGTGAGGCTTAGTTGCTAAAGGAGGCCAAAGTGAGCTTTGGTGACATTAAGTATTGGCACCCTTTTTGAGGAACTTCCCAGTACAGGATTTGGACCAAACTAACAGAGTACAATCACCCGGTGATACTGGACACAACCATGTTAGCGGCTAATGCTTAGCATGTTGCTAACCGGAAGTAGCTCTAGGAAGGTCTCACCAACTTCTGCTTCACAGAGTTTGTACTTCCTTTAGTAGTCTGTAATGCCTTGAACATTTTTATTCACATATTTCATTTTTTCATGCTACATTGAAGTATTTAATCATGTTTTAATAACACCAATTTTCCATGCTGCTTGGATGCAGACCTTCTCCTCTCGGCTGGTTTTTTGGTGAGGCTTAGTTGCTAAGACCTTCTCCTGTCGGCTGGTTTTGACGAAGACAAATCCTTTTCAAACTCAGAAGATTTGATTTAAAATCCCCAAGTGATAAAAGCCTACAACCAAGGAACTCGGAAGCTTTGCCTTTGACGGTTACGTGCAGAACTACCCCCCGGCCAATACAGCACCACTCACCTGTGGGAAATGGCACTACACACCATTTTTGTCAAATGTTGAGTTCTGGGCCCAGATTTGGTGAGGCTTAGTTGCTAAAGGAGGCCGATCTGACACATGGCCTTTGGTGAGCTTTGGTGACATTAAGTACTGGCACCCTTTTTGAGGAACTTCCCAGTACAGGATTTGGACCAAACTAACAGAGTACAATCACCCGGTGATACTGGACACAACCATAGACATATATAAAGAGTAGACCCCACATCGACCGCTCTCGCCTATAGGCGCTGACGAGATTTAGGGGCGCCATCTTGGGGCGGTCGACAACTCCGCTCAGTCTAATGTGTTAACCAGGTGCAGAATCAATTTTAATCAACTATAACTCGTTTAATGTTGAACTAATTTTCACATTTGTTTAGCTTAAAACTTTAAAACTATAGCTATTATAACAAATGGTCCAGTGCGTTTAAATAATCTTAGTGGGGTTAAAAGTAATAGAATATTCTGACATGATGTATGTATGTTTCAAAACACAGCCACACACACATTTTTTATAATTTTTTTATTGCTATATAAACAAACACATTTGTACATGTACATATGTACATATACTTCCCAAAAAGAACCCGTGATGGGCGAAATCTGTAAAGTAGTAACCCTTATTTTTTTTACAATTATTATATACAATTAAATACACTATAGTATATTGAAACCATAGAACAAAACCTTTTTACCGGCCCAAGCATTTGTTTAACAAATGAAAGTACTATATAAACGTTTTTTTTTATTATTATTTACAAATAAGCTGTAAAATAATAATTTTGATCAATACGAACTGAAGGCTTCAAATTGCGGAGATCAGCGTGGCCCACCGCGACCCGAGTCATTGGATTAGAACGGGAGAAAATTAAAAATTATTATAAAAAAAATACAAAGTACAGTAGGACAAATAGTGACTCGTGTGTATTTCACTGCTCTTTTGACTGAGGCGCTGCATCCGTGACTCCGGTCTGTAGCGTTTTTTTCTTCTAAAGCCCGCGGTGCAGGTGAGTTTTTTTTTTCGAGAGAAGAACACATTTTTATCGGTAGTTGTCACTCTTTTTTTCAAAAAAGATTCTTATAAACCGACACGCCACCTGATGAGAACTGTAATGAACGGCTCATCAATGCAAATCCGTGAAGCAGCGAGACCGTGAAAGGTGAACCGCAATATAGCGAGGGTTCACTATATATATATATATATATATATATATATATATATATATATATATATATATATATATATATATATATATATGCTGTTTATTCACTAATGTCTAACAACAACTTTGTATCTCCTAGTATTAGAAAACTTACATTCTGATCAAAAATATAAACAATGTCTTTTCATCTTGCTTGTGAAAAGTTATCCCTCGAGCCCTGACATAAATAATCCCTCGATTTAAACAAAAATGAGCCGCACAGTGCTGAGGCATCATTAGTGTGAGCTTGAATCAGCAGGATTAGGTATCAAGTCGACCGCCCCAAGGTGGCGCCCGTAATTCCTGCGCAGCGACAGTCAATGCGGGGTCTACTCTTATATTATGTCTATGGACACAACCATGTTAGCGGCTAACGCTTAGCATGTTGCTAACCGGAAGTAGCTCTAGGAAGGTCTCACCAACTTCTGCTTCACAGAGTTTGTACTTCCTTTAGTAGTTTGTAATGCCTTTAACATTTTTATTCACATATTTCATTTTTTCATGTTACATTGAAGTATTTAATCATGTTTTAATAACACCAATTTTCCATGCTGCTTGGATGCAGACCTTCTCCTGTCGACTGTTTTTTTTGGGGAGGCTTAGTTGCTAAAGGAGGCCGATCTGACACATGGCCTTTGGTGAGCTTTGGTGACATTAAGTATTGGCACCCTTTTTGAGGAACTTCCCAGTACAGGATTTGGACCAAACTAACAGAGTACAATCACCCGGTGATACTGGACACAACCATGTTAGCAGCTAACGCTTAACATGTTGCTAACCGGAAGTAGCTCTAGGAAGGTCTCACCAACTTCTGCTTCACAGAGTTTGTACTTCCTTTAGTAGTTTGTAATGCCTTTATCATTTTTATTCACATATTTCATTTTTTCATGCTACATTGAAGTATTTAATCATGTTTTAATAACACCAATTTTCCATGCTGCTTGGATGCAGACCTTCTCCTGTCGGCTGGTTTTGACGAAGACAAATCCTTTTCACACTCAGAAGATTTGATTTAAAATCCCCAAGTGATAAAAGCCTACGACCAAGGAACTCGGAAGCTTTGCCTTTGACGGTTACGCGCACCACCAGGCGGGCGCCTTCTTCAACTTCTTCAGAAGTTGAACGTTTCTAGTTGTTTATTAATATTCCGTCACCGTTAATTCAGCCCGAACCGTAGGCTGTACCCCCACAAACTATATATCAAAATGTGCGTCTCGACGCCGCGATTAGGGCTTTTTGTACTTGACGCCGTTTCGACTTACAGTTGGAACAGAATTCGCAAAAAACACTTCTTAACACAATTGACCTCAATAATGCTCGGCTGAGCACGACACTGGTGTTTTGGTCGAGTGGGTTAGGTGTCGGGCTGCGAAGCAGAAGATCGAAAGTTCGAATCCAAGCTGTGCCAATTTTAGAGAATTACATTTTCACCCAATATTTCATTTCCCTTTGGCTTTAAAAAACGATTTTTCAATTTAAATCAATACAGTTCACCTCATGCCTTTAACTTTTTTATTCACATATTTTATTTTTTCATGCTACATTGAAGTATTTAATCATGGTTTAATAACACCAATTTTCCATGCTGCTTCGATGCAGACCATCTCCTGTTGGCTCATTAGCAGGCTCATTTGTTGTGGTCTCTTGTCATTCACACAGAACAATAAACCGTGCCAGCCGACATGAGTTTTACAAACGGCAAAGCTTTGTCTTAAGCAGAAACGGGCCTCTACTCCGCGCTGCGTTCTCAGACCAGTGTGATCCGTTCGCGAGTGTCAGAAAGCTATGGTGCATTCAGGAGCATGGGACATTTCTAATTTACAATAATAATTTATTTTTTTTACAAGTAACAATTAAATAACTTGAACAACTGGTATAAATGAATGATGATAAAGGAATTTATTTAACATGTTTTGGGACAGTTTGTATTCAGACGTTTTAAGAAAACATTAAAGTATTTTATGTAAGCTTATTGTTTATTAATTTATTTTATATTAATACTTAATCTCCTCCTTTTCCTGTATATTCCTGCCTAAAGCATTTCGCTGGCTCTCCTTATTATTGTAAACTTTGTAATGTAACGACAGTTCAGGGACATCCTACAATTAGGCTTAGGCTACTGGAGGACACCAGGGCCAGTTTTTCTCACTCTACTGATTTCTACTGTTCTCCAGTTTTGCATTGCATTGCATTGAAATGAAAGTCACATTTCCTGCCACAGTTGTTTGCTGCTTCTCCACCGAAGCCAGGCCTGCAAGCTCTCCACCATCAGCCATCACTTATCAGTTACCCTCCTTCACTGCCTCGAATTTTAGTCATACTCAAAAACTTCTAGTTGAAAGAATAATTAATTTCATTATTATTTTCTGTTTTAAATATCCAGTCATATTCACTGAATTAGAACATCTTTTTAGAATGTTTTTTAGTCTGAAAATTACAAGTACCTTTGCAAATTAACCTTAATGCAGGTACCAAACTTGTCCTTAAACCACAATAATTGTATTTATTTTACTACTATAATGTACTATTTTTAATCTTAAATCTTATTTTTATTAGTTGGGATGGCTGCCAGCACAACACTGCATTATGTCCTCGTGACAGAAATCATCGCTAGAAAAATGCATTATCATCATTCAACAATGATTACTGAAAAAGACGTACTTCGTTCCTGCAGTTCCTATACTGTCCACGAGTGGTGCTGTGGGAGCAGACAACAAGCAGTACTCTTTAAGTTCCGGGTCAGAGGTGAACTCCTCCATCTTTTGGCTGCTATTGCTTGCTGTGCTGCCGTTTTTCCTAAATTACTGAAGGATATTGTTGAATCAAGTCTAATTAACCCAGACGAAGGGTTCCATTGGGTGTTTTCCTTGCAACTACGTGAAGGTGAGTCGTTTATTAATGTCGGTTTTATATTATGGTAGAAATGCGGTGGCTAGTCTACACGCCACTGAGCTATATGCTACACATTTTTTTTTATTTTATTTTTTTTATTAAGCAATAACATTGACATGAAAAAATACTCTCATAGAGGATGGCAAAATGTACATAAACAAACGAAGATTAATTTACAATACAAAAGTGCAAATACAAAACAACAGGGGATTTATGTCAAGACAACTATCGAAATCAAAAATAGGAGACATTGAAATATAAACAACAAAAACGGTAGGTGCAATTAGAATAGCAGAAGTTGGGAGAGGTCAAAACTCAATTTTTTTGCATGTCTGTCTTTTTTTATTTTCTTAAGAGATGAAAAAAGGTTTTAAAGTCATTGATAAACCAATGAAAGGAGGGTTGAACATTTCTCCATTTAGCACAATGGATATATTTTTACCCAACAGCAGGATGATGTTAATAGTGTCAGAAACAGGCAAAGGAAGATGGTCCATATAAAAAAGACATCATATAATGTAAATGGGGGCACATCATTAATTTTCAAACAAAGCCAATCTCTCATCTCATTCCAGAACTGTTGTGTAGTAGGACATTGGTAAAACAGATGTTCAAGAGTTTCACTGTTATTATTACAAAAGGAACATTGATCCACCTCAAAACCAAATCTTTTTTTTTTAAAGTTCTGCCACAGGATAAATTTTGTTTATGATTTTAAAATGAGTTTCTTTAACTTTAGGTAAAATGGGCCATTTAACAAATTTTGAGAAGGCTTTATCAAGCGTTTCTGGACTAACAGCAATTTCTCCCTTCCGAATAAATCTAACATAATCATGAAATTTTCTGGCTTTGAAAAAACTACTAATTAATTTATTATTGCATTTTTTATCAAGCAGATTGCATTGTGCAATCAACAATGTGGGCAGTAATGGTGGAGAATTATTATATAACCTAAAATTTTTGATCAAATGAATTAAAGGCAGTGGAATCGATTTACACAGTTTGTTATATTCTCTTAGAGAACAATTAAGATCTTTTTTTTTTAAGTCGGAATAATTTAGAAAATCGCTGTTATCATTCATTAAATCAGTAACATAAATAATGTCTTTGTTGAAACATTCCTTTTTGAATATAGATTTACGATTAAGTGTTATTACTCTATTGTTCCATAGGGTTGAATTATGGGGAGTAAAGCTGTGGGTGAATATCATTTTCCAATAATGCAAAATCTGCTTGTGAAAGTTGGACAGTTTGATTGGAATCCGGTTTACCTCAAAATCACATTTTAGAATAAAGTCTAAACCTCCTAATTTGCTAAACAAAGATCTTGGAATGTGAAACCACATAGAATTCGGATGCAACATATACGATTTTATCCAGTAAATTCTGAAGGTGCCAATCATTGATTCAATATCTGGAGCTTTAATACCACCTTTATCATAGTCTTTCAGTACTGAGACTTTTTGATGTAATGCGTTTTATTCCTCCATAAAAATTGAAAGATTACTGTGTTTGCTTTATTTATGTTTTTAGAGGATATATACAAGTAGTGGCAGGGATAAATCAGTTTGGAAATACCTTCAGTTTTGGATAGAATAGTTCTGCCAAAAATAGTAAGATCTCTGATTAACCAGTGACTGAGGGATTTTTTCATATCCAAAATACGATTAAAAATATTTGTATCTTCTCTTCTAATTAAGTTTTTTGATATTGTTAGCCCTAGGTATTTTACTTCAGTTACAACTTTAATTGAGGCAATGGAGGGGTCAGAACATGTATGAATAGGGAGTAGTTTGCATTTTTTAATATTAAGGGTTAAACCAGACGCTTCAGAGAAGATGGAGATATTATTGAGGGTTTTATCTATCATTGATTTATCTTTTAAAAGGATGCAAGTATCATCCGCAAATTGACTTATTTTAAATTCTCTATCGAAAATTGTGATACCTTGTATATCATTGGAGTTTTTAATTAATAAAGCCAGCAATTGTGTCGCTAATATGAAAAGCTTCGGGGAAATGGGACAACCCTGTCTGATTCCGCATGATATCTAAAAAAACCAGGAGTTATTCCCGGGTTTAGAGAGACCATGCTACTGATGTCAGTGTAGAGCATTTTGACTAAGTCACAAAATTTGCTTCCAAAGCCCAGAAACCGTAAAGTTTCAAGCAAAAAGGGGTGTTCAAGTGTGTCAAAGGTTTTGAAAAAGTCTAAGAGTAATATGTAGCTGTCTGTAGGAATAAAGTCTCTGTAATCTAACAGGTCAATAATTAATCTAGTATGGTTATGTATAACTCTACCTTTCACAAAGGCTGACTGACACTCATCCACTAGATTTGATAATCCCTTATCCAGTCTATCAGAGTAGATGTGAGCTAGCAGTTTATAGTCATTACATAGTAGTGTTATAGGCCTCCAATTGTCTAATAACAATTTATCTTCATTGGGCTTTGGAATTAGGGTAATAATACCTCTTTTCATTGTAGGGGACAAATGGCCAGATGAAATACATTCCAAAAGGACATTATAGAGCAGTAGTCTGATATCATTCCAAAAATGGATATAGAACTCTACTGTTAGACCATCTAATCCAGGGGATTTTCCTTTTGACATTTTTGCAATTGCTAAATCTAACTCTTCAATTTTGAGGTTGTCATCCATAAATTGCTTAAAATTCCCATCAATTATTTTCCTATATTTCCCAATTTTCTCAAAAAATATTTGACAATGCTCTACTGAAAATTTGGTTGTATACAGTTTTTTATAAAAGTTTCTTATTTCCTCCTTTACTTCGTCCTGGTTATCAATACTTTTATTATCAATAATTAACTTATTCATTTTCTTTTTCGTTTGTCTTTGTTTTTCTAAACTAAAGAAGTAGGAAGTGTTTTTTTTCCCCCTTCTTCAAGCCAGCGAGCTTTAGAGCGTATAAATGCTCCTTTTGCTTTCTCTAAATATAGATTGTCCAATTGGGTTTGAAGACTATTTAATTCAACTTGTTCATCTAAAGATAAGTCTGTTTTACATAATCTGTTTATATTCTTTATAATGTCCTGTTGTTTTTGCTTTTTTATTTTAGAGATATATTTGCTCCTAAGAATGGCAATATCTTTAATTTTGAATTTAAACCACTCCCATTTATTTAAATGAGACATTTTTGTGTGTGGCGAGTGGGGCACAAGGGAGGGATGGGGTGAATGAGTTTTTTTTTTTTTTTTTCCAGGTATGGGTGTGGTCCGCTCCCTCTCCCAAGAACATCTCAAGTCTCCAATAGGTGCGGAGCCCATCCCCCCACGTCCTGCCCTCCTCCACTTCGTTGGCGGGCGCCTTGGCCCCCTGGCGCGTTAGTTGGCTTCGGGTTTGGGGCGGGTTCCCGGGCGTGCGCCGGCCCGCTCCTGGCGGCCTCTTCGCGGGGCCTGGCCCCCCGGGGGGCGGCCGGGGCCCTCGTCGCGGGGGCGGGGCGCCCCTGGGGCCTCTGGCCCTGAGGGCCCATGGCCGGGACCACTTCAGCGGGGCTGGCTGCCGGCGGAGCCCACGGGCTCGTCTCCGCGGCTCTTGAGGGCGTCGGCATTGCGGTGGCTGGGGGATTTCCTCTGGGTCGTCTCTGCTCCTTCCTTGGGGGGGGGGGTTGCAGATATCCTGTGTCGGCCCCTCCTGGGCGACCTGCTTTAGGGACCCCTTTGGGAGTCCGGGGCTACGGGTCCCCTGACGCCTGCCTCTGTGCTCGGGGAAGGTGGGTCTTTGGTTCTCCACAATCACTATCAAGCTATTTCTGGATAATCTTCACCTAAACTAGTGCACTTTCACATCTCCAGTGGTGCTGGGTCCCAGGTATTAAGTGTTCACTTATATACAGTAATCTTATAATTTATTTATTTATTTATTTATTTATGTTGTGTCACTTTCTTTTTTTCAAATATCACATTACACATGTCAGCTTACATAATATATATGATTTAGCAATGGCATCTAGGTGTTATTCGAGTGTATCTGTTGCTTTATGTCTGTTGGTTGTGCTGTTCTTTTTGTGTCTCTTTCCAGGTGATGGAGCAGACAGAGGACGTTTTATCATTCTCTTCCTTTTATCTCCTCTTTCTTTCACCTCTACTCTTTTTTTTTTTCTTTTCTTTCACTTTTTGTTCTTCCTTTACTCTCCCATTGTCATGTCCATATAATTTGAAATTCTCCTTGCAGGAATCATAATAAAGCTATTTATAAGCATAAATCAAGTGGAGCACTATGGCGAAAGCTGTTTGCTCCACTTGTAAAAGCAAAATCTGTCGAGCTCCATCTGGCATTGAGATATCAATTCCTATTGCCATAGTGCTAGACAGGACACTGGGGAAAAAAAAAAAAATAAAAAATAAATAAATGAGACATTTCTAATTGATTAATTCCATGTAGTAAGTTTTTAGTTTCATTACAGAACTCCTCATTGTCTAAGAGGCTATTATTGAACTTCCATAAAGAAGGGGGAATCACCTTCATCCTGTCAAGTTGAAAGAAAATTGAAATGCCACAGTGATCTGTTAAAGGTGATGCCAAAATTTCACATTTATGGACTGCATTTATCAGGTTGGTAGAAATTAACCAAAAGTCTAATCTTAAGCATTGGCCATTATTGGCTGAACTAAACCATGTGTATTGTTTGGTATTGGGGTGTTTCATTCTCCAATAGTCAATCAGATCTGTTTTCATGGTGAATTCACTTATGATTTCATCATAAAAATAACTGACATCTTGGGGGAAAGCGATCCATCCAGAGGTCAGGAACCAAATTAAAATCACCCCCAGAAACAACTTTATCAGTAGTATAGATCATTTTCCATTCTTCTATCATCTTGCTCAAGGAAGCATAAAGTTGTTTGTTTTGTAACCTTCTGTTGTATCCATATACACATATCAAAATATAATTTACATCACTATATTCAATCACCATCATTATCCAGTGACCATTGATGTCACTTATGTGGTTAATCACATTTCCAGAAAACCTGTTGAACATAATCATCACTCCAGCTGAGTGTGAAGTGCCATGGCTGAAAAAAATGCTGTCTCCCCATTGTTGTTTCCAGAATTTTGTGTCTGCCTCCACTGAGTGAGTTTCTTGCAGGAAAATAATATTACTCTTTTGCTCCTTACAAAAAAGAAAAGTTGCCTTACGTTTCACATTGTTTTTCAGTCCCCTTGTATTTAAAGAAAAAAAAGATAACATTTACAAAGTACCAAAAGTGCGCTGAAAAGGATTTGCGCAGGAATGAGTAGCTTATATCCCAAACAGAACTTAGTAATAACATTTGCAACAACCCTTCGGGTAATCAAACATTTAACTAACAAGGTAAATTCACAGTACCTGTTATAGACCAATATAACTAAAGAATGTTGGTCAGTTAGGGTCCACACAATAATTGTCGATCAGAGCATAGCCCTCCTTCAGGAATGCTCTTTTCCCCTTCTTCCTGGCATCCTGGACCAGAGGCCACAGCTTGGAACGCGCATCCCGATCTTCTTTGGAAAAGTCCTCTTTGAAGCGGATATGCATCTCGCTACACACCCGCGCGTCCTTCGACTTTTTCCACACTTCATCTCTGACGGTTCTCATCCCGAACTGGATGATAATAGCCCTCGGCGTGTTGTTGGAAGTAGCCGCGGAGCCACGTTTACCCAGGCGGTGAACCGTGTCCACAGTGTCTCGCAGCCGGTCCATGGAGAGGGGAACAACTCTGGTAAGTATTCCGATGACGACTTCTCTTGTGTTTTCTCCCTCTTTTTCTGGTAATCCTGTCAGCCTCAAATTCCACCTTCTTTTGTACCGAGCCTGGTCCTCGGTTTGCTCTTTTTAGCGTGTTGTTTTCTTTTTGAAGCTCGTCGATCTTTTCTTGGAGCTGAAGAATTTCTTGTTTGTTTTCTTTTGTAGCCATGGTGTTAGCTTCAATGCGTTTATCAAAACTCTTTAACAGTTCAGTCTGTTCATCCATTTTCTCGGTCAACGCCTGAACAGCCTGGAGAATAGCGGCACCGATATTTCCATCACCTTGGGCTTTCCCCTTAATTTTTTTAGGTTTAGGGCTCTTTGTTGGCGTGTGGTCCAGCTTAATCTTACTTTTTTTGGAAGAGGCTTCGTCGACATCAATGTCTTCAATGTCGCTCTCATCACAAGCCTCGCGGAGAGCAGTGAAGTTGTAGTTATGGTCTGTCATGTTGGCAACTCAGACCGAAAGACTCAAATAAAAAGTGCTGAAAAAGCAATAATTAGAAACAAGGTTGCAAAGGAAGTGTAAGGTTGAATTCTAATGGAGGTTATGGAAAGTTGCAAAGGAATTTGCTATCTTGGGATAAAACAATACGTTTTAATCAGAGCCTGCAAAAAAGCTGCTTCTCACACCGCCATCTTGGGTCCTCTCTTATATGCTACACGTATTGGCATCTTAAAAATGGTCTTATAAGCTTAAAAGATCATTCTACTATTGTTGATTTTGTGGCCGAATACAAGATATGTTCTCAAAGCGTTAAATAAGCCCTTTGATTTTTCAACATTTTGTCTTTTAAGGATAATTTTATGTTACTTTTCATTAAATTTGTCAATGGCCTATGGAAGTCTGGAGGGATGGCAGTAAAAGCCTAACAGCAGCGCGATCTCTCCTCGGCTGCAGCGCCGGTAAAGAGCTGCGTGAAGCTGACACCCCACCCACAGAAAAAACTCAGTTAAATAGACGGAATGGTTAGTGCTTCGTTTGTGCAGGTTTGTGACGTTAAAATTAGCGTTTGTGCTATTTTGGTTTTGAAGATATTAAAGAATATTTCTTAAGGTCATCCAGAGTTCACCATCTCCCCATTTGGCTTCGAATCCGATCAAACTAGGGCTACTTCTTTTAGTGCTTTGTTTGTGCAGGTTTGTGCCGTTAAAATTATCGTTTGTGCTGCTTTGGTTTCGGAGATATTATGAATTTTAATATGACGTCATCCCAGCCCGCCGCTTCAAAATAAAGTGCTACGGTAAATCATATGTTATTGCCAACACTGGAAAAAACGTAAGTCTTTTTAATATATTTCTACTGATAAATCAGTAACATTACTATGAAGTTGTGTCATCTACCGAGCCCCCCCCCCCTACAGCATTCTTATAAAATAATTTATATATTCCTGCTTATTGGCAAAGATCTCTGGGGAAACATGTTTTTGTTTGTTTTTTTAGTTTCCTGACTGAGGGGAGTGGCTGGAACAGTCTCTGTGCAGGATGGCAGTAATTCTGCTGTGACTTGGGGAGCCGTGGTTTTATGTTTTTTGGATACAATCCGGGTTAGCACCCGAACATCCCTTTCAGACAGCTTCCTCGTGCGTCCACAGTTAATCATGTTGGATGTGGTTCGTCCTTCTTGGTGGTGTGCTGACATTACCCTGGACCCCGTGGCTCTTGATACATCACAAACACTTGCTGTCTTGGTCACAGATGCAAGGCAAGGCAAGGGAAATTTATTTATATAGCACAATTCAGTACAGAGACAATACAAAGTGCTTTACATGATTAAAATATAGCAAAATAAACACAAGTAGGAATAAAATGTAGCTACAAAATAGAATAAAAGCAAGTAGAGATAGAATGTAGAAACAAAGAAGAACATTAAAAACAGTAAAACAGTTTAACTAGAACAGTCAAAGGCAATTGTAAACAAATGTGTTTTCAATCTTGATTCAAAAGAACTCAGGCTTTCCGCACTTTTACAGTTTTCTGGAAGTTTGTTCCAGATAAGCGGAGCATAGGAACTAAATGCTGCTTCTCCTTGTTTAGTTCTGGTTCTAGGTATGCAGAGTAGGCTGGAGCCAGAAGACCTTAGTGGTCTGGAAGGTTCATACACTGATAACAAGTCTGTAATGTATTTAGGTGCCAAGCCATTTAGGGATTTATAGACTAACAGAAGTATTTTAAAGTCTATTCTCTGAGATACAGGGAGCCAGTGTAAGGACTTTAGAACTGGGTTCATGTTCTCTACTTTCTTAGTCTTAGTGAGGACGCGGGCAGCAGCGTTCTGGATCAGCTGCAGCTGTCTGATCCACTTTTTAGACAAACCTGTGAAAACACCGTTGCAGTAATCAATTCTACTAAATATAAACGCATGGATTAGTTTTTCCAGATCCTGCTGAGACACCAGTCCTTTAATCCTGGAAATATTCTTCAGGTGATAGAAAGCCGACCTTGTCACTGTCTGTAAATGCTTTTGGAGGTTTAGGTCTGAGTCCATCACTACACCAAGGTTTCAGGCCTGATCAGTGGTTTCTAGCTGAAGCGACTGAAGCTGTGTGCTAACTTTTGATCTCTCCTCTATTGGTCCAAATATTATTACTTCAGTTTTGTTTTTATTCAATTGAAGAAAGTTTTGACACATCCAGCAAGATGTGCGCCAACAATTTGTCCTCCTTTGAACTCACCCATGTCACCCATAATGTTGTGTGCATTGCAATATTTTGAGCAAAACTGTGCTCTTACCCTGCTAATTGGACCTTCACACTCTGCTCTTATTGGTTCAATGTGCAATTAATGATGATTGGCCACCAGGCTGGTCCAATTTAGCCATGAAACCTCCCACGTTAAAATGAGAGGTGTTTCAGTTTCATTGTCCAACTCCTGTACATTGTGTATTTCACTTACTGAATTGAGTTACTGAAACAATTGTCCATACTTTTATTTATTAAGATTTAATTCTAGTGTTTATGTAAGGCAGAGGTTACAAATGTAAACGTTACAACCTTTTGTTTGGACCGTTTTTGCCTTTTCTTCTTTCTATTAAAAACGGCTCTACGAAAAGAAGTGGAAACAACGCCCCCAAAATGACGCTTGTGGCCAAAAAGTGTATTATGTCAGTAGTGGTTTAGGACTACCGTAGAAAATGAATGGCAAACTTTGACTGTCGGCTGTCGCCAATTAGCTCATTAGCTGCGTCTCAGATCGAAGTACGCAGTTTGCAGCTCTGCAGACGCAAAGTTTTCCCGATCGGCAGGTTTTGATGAAGACAAATCCTTTTCACTCAGAAGGTTTGATTTAAAATCCCCAAGCGATGAGAGCCTACGACCAAGGAACTCGGAAGCTTTGCCTTTGGTGGTCATGCCCACCACCAGGCGGGCGCCTTCTTCAACTTCTTCAGAAGTTGAACGATTCTAGTTATTGTTTATTAATATTCCGTCACCGTTAATACAGCCCGAACCGTAGGCTGTACCCCCACAAACTATATATCAAAACGTGCGTCTCGACGCCGCGATCAGGGCTTTTTGTACTTGACGCCGTTTCGACTTACAGTTGGAACAGAATTCGTAAAAAACACTTCTTAACACAATTGACCTCTCAATAATGCTCGGCTGAGCACGACGCTGGTGTTTTGGTCGAGTGGGTTAGGTGTCGGGCTGCGAAGCAGAAGATCGAAAGTTCGAATCCAAACTGTGCCAATTTTAGAGAATTACATTTTCACCCAATATTTCATTTCCCTTTAGCTTTAAAAAACAATTTTTCAATTTAAATCAATACAGTTCACCTCATGCCTTTAACTTTTTTATTCACATTTTATTTTCTCATGCTACATTGAAGTATTTAATCATGTTTTAATAAGACCAATTTTCCATGCTGCTTCGATGCAGACCTTCTCCTGTCGGCTGTTGGCTCATTAGCAGGCTCATTTGTTGTGGTCTCTTGTCATTCACACAGAACAATAAACCTTGCCAGCCGACATGAGTTTTACAAACGGCAAAGCTTTGTCTTAAGCAGAAACGTGCCTCTACTCCACGCTGCGTTCTCAGACCAGTGTGATGCGTTCGCGAGCGTCAGAAAGCTATGGTGCATTCAGGAGGCCTGAGATCCCCTTTCCCGGGTTCTGTTGGTTCTGTGCTCACTCTGGTCAATCCATCTGTCAACCGCTGCCGATGAGGTCGCCTCGGATTCCTCGCCAGCTACATCTGCCGCCCTCAGCCACTAGCCACCTATCTCCATCTGAGTAGTCACATAGAGTTCTCCTGACGCTACTTCTTCCCGGTTAGGTCCGCCCAGCCTAATGGTAAGCAGCGCAACTCCTAGCAAGTTTCCTGGCTCTTATTTCAGAAGAACTCACTTGCTCTTTCTTACAGACTCTCCAGCCGTGACGTTCTGACCCAGCCGAGTCACCTGTAGTTCCGTCCATAGACCTGCCTGTTTTCCTTTAATAAAAATCTTAAAACTGTGCATTGCCTCCCGTTCGTATCTGCATGTGGGCTCGTCATCTGAAAACCATGACAAATAAATGTTTAACTGAGTAAAAGTACTGTTGAAATTGCAAATACTTTTCTTAAACTCTGAGGTTATGCATAATGTTGTGTAAAAGGGAAATCTTTTTATTATAAAAATCAACAAGTCCATGCAGTGACGTACCCATCTAGCACAAGTATGGGGCCAAGGGAATGCCATGACATGTGTGATTTATGTATTATTGGCCTAATCCTGCTTCGCTACTAAAGGCCCATTTTTACCGCGGTTTAAGATTTGATAATAAATGAGGACTCATTGATCAGAGGTAGAACGGTTCAAATACATATTTAATTCATAGAAATTAAATATGGAGACAGAGTACATACCATTACAAGATGTTGTTCTCACCGCGGTGGATAAGTCTGTCTGTCTGTCTGAAGTTCTACCAAGACATTCCTTTTCTCAACTTTAAACTCCTCCTGCATGGCTCAGAGGGAGGATGACTGATCTCCTCTCCTTCTGACCACCCCCCTCAGGGCAATAAAACTCCATGTTTATCTTACGCTGGAGCAGGAAGGGACAGGCCCCACTCTGCTTTCCTCAGTAACCCCAACTAAGATATATTTTTAATTCTCAACAACCCCTCTGTTTTGATCTCTCATAGATCAAACCAATAACTAGGCTAAACTAAGTCTATGTCTTGAAACCCTTAAACAAAATGTAAATAGTAAGATGTAATATTGTAACCCACTGTCCCCTCTGTTGGCGACTTATGAAATCAAATGAAGTTCAAATGTTCCCCTTAAATGTAAAATAACCCAAGTATAAGCTAAAAAGCTACTAAACCTATCTGAATCTCTAACCTACAATAATTAAGAAAAGTAAGCACCTTTATCCGAGAGGTGCAAGGCTAAGATAAATGTGCAACTACCAGAAACTATTATATGATCTAAATATGACTTTAAGAGTCCTAACCTAGATTAACAAATTGCTTCTTAGAAATAAAGATAACCCATGAAAGCACTACACTCAGATCAAACCACAGAATAAAAAACAGATTTTCATGCAATGCAAAACCAAGATTCTAACGATTCTAATATTGAACACCTTATGAATATGGAACTTATAAGACATATGCAGTGATTACAAAAACTCTCATTGTCTTTTTTCTCTTTTACACAATGCATTCAATTGTGGTCATGATGTCTTGCGTCTCGGAGATGTCTTCTCCTCGCCTTTAAAGAAGATGGCGTAAAGAGCCACTGTTCCAACCGCGGTCTCCACAGAACTGTATGTTAATCTTTATTAAAAATAAAAAACAAAAACAAAATAAAATGCCAGCTGCCCCTCCGTGGGTGGCTCTGCGCGTCGAGCTGCCCCGTTGCCGGATGGCACGGGTGGGTGGCAGTTGAAAACCCTTCCAGTCAGCCAGTCTTACCCGAAGGTTGGCCTGGTATTGTTCCCTTAAACCCTCTGTTTGGCTGGTACACATGGCTCTGGAATCAGATGGGCCCCTGACCTCTGGCCCACCACATCTGTCTGTTGATGACTTTAGCGCGCATCCTACGAGGTTGGGGGTTGGTAGACTCCCTTCACATTTCTCTTAATTTTATGTCTCCTGAAACTTACACGACAACCGTTTAGATATCAAATGTTGTGTGCTACCTGTAATTCCGGAGGTTGACTTCGGTCCCGAAAAGCTCCTTTCAGTCATATGGAAACATACCCTGTAATGAAATTAACTGAACACTCCCACAAGAAACACACTTCACATCTTTTTCACCCCAATTTCAATGTAGTCTGTGCACAGAATTATAGTCAATTGTGTTTAGAATTCTCCCCATTAATCTGAACCAACCTTCTTGTTGTTCCCCCTCCAGCCTATGAGAAACCTATTTTAGAAATGTAATAGTTAATGAGACATTTTATTGCAATTCCTCTTTCCTGACGCTGGGCCTCTAATTGTCCTGCAAAAGAATGCCTGCACAAAAACTTTATACCTCCGGTGGGAATCGCCATGTCTGTGGAATCTAAAATTAGTTAATTTAGTTTGAAATCAAAGTACATTTTCCTGTAATTATGTCAGAATGCTCTCTGGATTAAAGATTAAAGATTATCATTCAGCACACCACTCCACACAAAACCTTTCAGCACGTCACCACACCTCACTTCTGTACCATTTACTCCATACTCAGATGTGTATGCTGCGAAAAAGTTCCTATTTTTATTCTGAAAGGAAAAGCAAACCCTCATTTTGTTCACCTATCGTTTTATCCAGTTGTTACAAATCCTGATCCAGTTTACTGCAACAGATATTCGTGGCTTTGAATCCTTAACTAACCTACCTGACACACCAATGATTTAAAAGTAAACTAAATATGCATTAAGTTACCCTCTGTTTATCTCTGTTTTATCCAGTTTTTTGTAGTTTATATAGTTTTTCTGTTTAATTTAACATTCACTTTATTGTCCTGCTTAAACTGTTTAAGCCTTTTTTCCAAGAACCCCCCTCATAGAATCTGTCTCTAGCATATACGTGGTGTCTGACACTCTGCCCATTAAATCTAATGTATGGTTCCGGTCTGTTTTGGGAGTCAACTGAACAAACATTCCAGAGAGCCATGGGTAAGGTCTTTTGTGGGGGGTTTCTTTTTGTTTAAACAACCGTTATCTGATTTACAACACAGTTACATACCTCCGTGGGGTCCTGCACAAGAATCCTTCCCTTAAATTACTTGTGCCAAGGGTTGATATAAAGTTTAAGATCTATATAACTTTACGATATAGTGTTATCACATAAATGTTCATCATATCCCTCTGCTTGGAACAAAATTAATTTTGTTACAAAACATTAACAAAGAATAGTATTAGTCATCACAGGGAATCAATTAACTGCAAATAATTATCTGAATGGAAGTATGAAAAACACTGCCCTATATCCTGGATTCAGATCAAAACTTAATGCAATTTCATAATCCCACAGATCTGCAAGAAGTCCTCCAAAAGTTGTGTAAGATCAGTGTACCCATTGAAATAATGATTGTAAACTAATGTGCTCACAGCAAGTTGATGGTATGAAAATGCTGAACGTTCCAAGGTACTTACATACTGATAAAATATTGGGTTTTACCTGAATAAAACACCTGGTAACGGCGAATTCTGGTGAAAATCTGATATGTTTTAACAGGCAACAGTTATATTGTACAATAGAAAAATCTCAATACTTGAGAGCTATTAAGAAATAACCTAACAGATCCGTTTAACCTATGTTGTTTAAAAACATAATGTCCCAAACAGGACACATCTGTGCTTACCGAGAGGCCCATGTAATAAACCTGTCCCCTCAGGACGTTGCAACCCCCTTGCGGAAATTTATGACATGCAGTTGTTAACCAGAACTCACAGAAACCTAAGTATAAGTGGAGCACGTGAAAGTATTCCCACCCCTGTGGATTGTCTGCCCATAGAAGATATGGTAACATACACCAGCTGCTGTTTAATGGTGATCTACACGGTTAAAACTCATGTTTAAAAGGAATATATCAGTTATATAGTAAAAATTTTAAGAGACAGTGTCATGGTTGAGTTCTGGTTTAACTTCATTTTTCTGTTATTTTAATTTTTTCATCTCATGTGGGTTAGGTTTGACTTTATTTATTGTTAGTTTTCATTGTCATCAGTTATTTTCTGTCATCTTCACTTCACCTCCTCAGCAGTCAGTCACACCTGTTAACAATTTACCAGTCAATTAGCCAGACCCTTGTTCCACCTGTGAAGTGCTCTATTTAAACCTCCCTCTGCCTTCAGTTCAGCACTGGGCCGTCATCATTCCACACCTCTCCATGCCAGTCCCCGTTTTTGCCTCAGAAGAATTGTTTTTCTTGTTTAAGGTTAGTCCTGCCAGTTTCTCTAGACTGATACTCTGCTGTTTGTCCCTGGAGAAGTTCTGCTCTGTGTCCTGGTGTCTCCAAGGTTCTGCTAACCTGACTAGCCGCCCTGGAGAAGCTCAGCTCTGTGCCCTGGTGTCTCCCAAGTTCTGCTAACCTGACTAGCCGCCCTGGAGAAGCTCAGCTCTGTGCTCTGGTGTCTCCCAAGTTCTGCTAACCTGACTAGCCGCCCTGGAGAAGCTCAGCTCTGTGCCCTGGTGTCTCCAACGAACTGCTAACCTGTTGTGGCTACGGGGCCTGCTAGCCGAGCAGTTCTGAGCATTCCCGGCTGCCTGGATAGTTGTGACTCTCTTTCACTTCGGGTCGTCAGCTCCTGCCATCATTTACATCCCTGACCTTCTGCAGTCCTGAACCTCCGGTCTTCATCACTCACCACCCAGCATACTTCCTTCAATAAAGACTCAAACGTTTAGTTCCGTGTGTGCGTCCTGAGTTCATCGATAAACAAACCCTGACAGACAGTAGTATATTTTTCAAAACCGCAAACCTGTACTGCTGGTATCTGCTCAATCGGCTGCCTTAAGAAGTTATTACCTGCACCAATCCATTTGCCTAGAAGCTCAAGAGTTGGAGATACAGAAAAAATATTAGAAATCACATTCCATTAAATTTGGTCAGAAGTATATTGGTAGAAATAACAGTTTGAATTACCTTAAAAAAGTGTTTGATACCAGGCTGCGGCACCTGAGATGGACCCAGAATGACATGTAACAGATCAGGCAAACACGAGATGGAGGTGAGACTTCATATTCAAAGGCTTCCATGCATGGAACTGTACATCTCTTCCCCCAGTGTGGCAGTAGGTCGCTGCAACGTTTCTGCAAGCACCTCAGTGACAAAGTCTCAGTCCACAACTCAGTGTTTGATGAAACAGGTGGCTCCAATGTGCGCAAAAATTCGTACAGTCACTTCCCTTGACAGCTTGGGATCTGCGCTGTTCATGAGCGCTGGCCACTTCTCCAGGGTGAGGAAACATTGTTCATGGGAGCGTTATCCCCTTTCTGGGGTACTGACCTTACGGATGTGAGCCCATGCCAGGATTTCATGCCAGGATTTGGTGATGCGAAACAGTCCCTGGCCCAGTGCCCAGAGAGACCACATTTAAAGCAGATGTCCGTAGATGGTCGAAAAGTTCTGACATGTCCGCCCCGTCTACTCGGTCTCCTGGTCCTGTCTCCATGTCTGCACTGATTGTCACAATGAGATCCGCGTCCATACACAGGAACAGCAAATCTGCAATCAAATACAGAACAGAAAAGCGGAGGAGGTGGCCCCCCTCCATGAATGAAGTTAGACTGTGGTGGAACCGTCAGGGTCTGAGCACCACATGGGACACCCGCAGAGACATTTCTTTGTGTCATCTCCTGCTTTCTCTTGGTCACTTTCCGCTTTGCTTCTAGTAATTGTAATTTAAGTACTTGAAGTTGTAAGTCCTCTAAGTCCTGCTTCGACTTCCTGTCCTCCCTTTGAGCCACATGCAAATAGTCGATCAAACAGGTTTCCCAGCGAGCATACGAACACCCAGGTATATCAGGATTTTGTTTCATAAGCAGGGACACTAAAGAAGGAACCCCATCCAAAACTGCCCCTCTAAATAATTCACCCAGATTGGAGCAATTTGTTTTAGGATCCACACCTGTGTGTTTGATCCATTTCTCTGCAGCTTGAGTTATGTAATCTGCAGGACGCTGTCGTGGGTCCCAGTCAAATTTAGGAAGCTCAATTGATGTGGATAATGGAAAGCGTTGTACAATTGCATCTCGCAAGGAAGAAATTACTGAAGACAATAAAGTTTCATCAGGCATGTGGGACGATTGAGCAACATTTTCAATGACAGCAAGTACAGACGCAGACACAGAAAGTCTTAAAATGGCTCTAAAATCACCGAGAGCCAGTTGTGAGCCTTTGGTTAAATTTTGTAATTCAGCCAGCCATGTTTGACCACCAGCACTGATACTGGGGAGTTTATTCACCAGACGTTGCATGTTACCAAGTGAACAACTAGAAAACTCCTGTGTTCTTAAATAACTGTGTGACAAGGGCATCTGCATTTCGTGGGACTATGAAAATGTGATTACATACAATGAATAATGTGGGGACCGTCCTGCGATGATCCCGTAATATTTTCTGAATCTACTAGTTTCTGCCGTTCTGCAATATCAGTATCTATAATAAAACAATGCAAACCAATAACATTAGTCATAAATTCCTCAATTTTAGCTGCTTCTTTTGAGGATAACTTTAAAACTGACTCATAACTAAATGCTGGGTTAACAAAATCGATCAAATCAACCGCAATATCAGTTTGCACACACTATTAAGGTACAGTTGAACCCAACTTTTAACTCTGTTTAGTTCTGCTTAATGTGGTTTTCCCAGGCCTGCAAATGAGCAAAATCTGATAGGATTTTCTACTCTCTATTAAACAGCTAGATTGAAGTCTGACGGATTATATTTATTTATTTATCTATTATAACTAGGGCTATCAAACAATGAAAACCATTTAATCACTATTTAATCGCAAATTATATTTCATGTCTGAAAGTATATACAATCATTAGGCATTTTAAAACGCTATTTTGCAATAGATAATGCTAGTTAAAATTACACTCTAACAGAAGGCATTTTCCCTTTTTTGTGTTTTCCCAATTTATAATGCCTCAAACAGATGTTCAATGTTCTGCCAAATTTTCAACAACTTTTCCAAACTTCTAACCACTTTCTAACTTTTAGGCTACAGTTTAAAATAAAAATTTTCTCCAAAACTCACCAAGACGCAGCTGTTCATGCTCTCCAATGCAACTCACCCATACAGCTTGCAGCCAATACCTCAAATCGCTTGTCTGCATTGAAACTTGTCCTGCACTTCAACAAACATCATTAATGCATCAACCTTTTTTTTCCAATGATTTCCAAATTCCCTTTTAGTTTTTATTTTCACCCATATTGTTACTTATCACTTTTTCTTAACAAAATTAAACTGCCCCCCAGTCACAGCTCTTATCTTTAGGCCCACGCACGTGGAGAAATTCACACCATCCTGAAGACACGCACACACCGCAGCAGAAATACACACACACAGACAGACTCACATCGGAGCCGCGGACTCCGCTTTCAGTTTGCTCACACAATGGATCCAGTTTTCACCGAGACAAAACATTGGACAGGACGTAACAAAACAACATTTAAGACAGACAGCCTGGCGCATCACAGAGAGACCCTCGTCCCTTCCGTAGTCGACGAAACGTTTCCTTATTTTAAAATCTCCTCGTCTGATCGTCGTGCTCAGAACCCAGTTCTGTCGCTAGAGAACAATTTAAATGTTCCCCTGGGGCCCCCTTTTTTTAAATCTCTTATCTTCTGTAACAGCTCACTCTTAAGGTCTTGCTGCTCTTAGCCTCAACTTAAAGATGTTATGTATTCTTGGCCGTCCTATCCCCTGCTACTTTTTGAGTGTCCCTAATTCTCTAGAGGCAGCGCACACCTCACGCCTTAAGCAGTCGTGGTACGACGTGGCCTCTGACCCAACTCTTGGAAACCTGCTTGAGTTTTTTCGTCTTTAGACTTTGACTAATTTTGGATCTCCCTGTTTTTGCCACAGTTTTTGGTGCTTGGATGCACTCACCTGTCTCGACGTCTTGTCCGAAGAAACAGACCTGCAGAATCCGCCTGCTCAGATTTTGCTCTGGCTCTCCCCTCAAACTTCCTGGATGTTACCCAGCGAGGCCTGAGATTCCCCCTCCCGGATTCTGCTGGTTCTTCCCTCACTCTGGTCAATCCATCTGTCACCCACTGCAGAGGAGGCTCGCTCTGGATCCCTCACCAGTAACATCTGCCGCCCTCAGCCACTAGCCGCCTATCACCAACAGAGTAGGATCACAGAGTTCCCTCGGCGCTACTTCTTCCCGGTTAGGTCCGCCCCGCTTTATGGTAAGCAGCGCAACTTCTAGTAGTTCTCCTGGTTCACCTTTCAGAGTCACTTACTCTTCTTCTCTTTGCAGTCTCTCCAGCCGTGACGTTCTGACCCTGCCGAGTTGCCTGTAGTCCCATCCGTTAGATCTGCCTGTTTCCTAAATAAACATCTTAAAACTGTGCTTTGCTTCCCGATCGTATCTGCATGTGGGCTTGTCATCTGAAAACCATGACAGTCCACAGCCCAAGATTTGCACCATTGAAACCGACGTTTGACATTGGCACGAGTAACCAAAGGTTTGGCTATAGCAGCCCGGCTGTGTATATTGACCCTGTGGAGAGTTGAGGTGAACATTTAATTCTGCTGTGACTTGGGGAGTCGTGGTTTTATGTTTTTTGGATACAATCCGGGTTAGCACCCGAACATCCCTTTCAGACAGCTTCCTCGTGCGTCCACAGTTAATCCTGTTGGATGTGGTTCGTCCTTCTTGGTGGTATGCTGACGTTACCCTGGACACCGTGGCTCTTGATACATCACAAACACTTGCTGTCTTGGTCACAGATGCAAGGCAAGGCAAGGGAAATTTATTTATATAGCACATAGGGCTGGGCAAGTTAACGCGTTAATTTCGCGTTAATTCATTAGACTATTAACGGCGATATTTATTTTATCGCGCATTAACGCATGTTGCTCACATCATGCTTTCAGTCAGTGTCAGTCAGCACGCGCGCTGACTGCAGCGCGCTGTCACGGCAGCACTCTCCCCCTCCCCTCTCGTACATGGCTCAGCGGCGCCAGCCAATCAGCACGCAGGCTCAGCCTGGCCCGCGCACTCAGCTCTCACACAAACTTAATACACAAACAGCTGAGAGAGAACGCAGCAGCGAAAAAACATGAACAGAGGAAGTAGCACCGTTCGGCTTTATTTTAATACCGTAAATGAAATCAAGCTGTATGTTTTGTAAAAAGCCGGTTCATTTAAGTGGAAACACAACAAATTTATCTAAGCACGTGAAAAAACATGAAAACGTCGAGCCCCAGAAACGGAGAGAGGAGACGAAACTTCTCTCATTGCCCCGACAGACCCACAGACTGACGTCTCTGACTGAGGCGTTTCAGTCCTCCAGGGAACATCCAGGTAGATCAGTGGATGGATGGATGGATGGATGGATGTTACTGGAGCCCACACATAACATGTAATTAAGACCTTGAAAGAACCTAGTACATATATTAAAAAGTGTTATTTAAGATAAGATAACATTAGCTAATCCTTTTGTTATCCCACGACGGGGAAATTTATAGGATTAAAGCAACAGGCAGGTGCACACAACACAGACAAAATTACATAAGGATTGAAATATATAAGAGGTGGATTAGCGAAAAAAACACTGAACATAACATTATTATTATTATTATTATTATTATTATTAAATTGTAATAATAAAATAAAAACCACAAAACCCAAAAGGTCAACAGTTTCATGATACATCAAGCTTAGGGACTGGCTAATATACAGCAGGTCAAAAAAGGCCATATTTTGGCTGCAGTGCTTGTTCTCTTATGAAGAAAAGATCAACTAGTGCACTAAATTCAATAGATGGGTTGAAAATATCCAGTATAAAATAAGTGCTACAAATGTTACAACACTTTTGTTCATATGGCAGCAGAACATTAAAATAAAAGTGTTCTTTACACTACTTTTGAATTCATTCTTGGAGTTTGTAAATACAATGCGATTAATCGCGATTAATCAGGGCGATTAATCGCGATTAAATATTTTAATCGTTGCCCAGCCCTAATAGCACAATTCAGTACAGAGACAATACAAAGTGCTTTACATGATTAAAATATAGCAAAATAAACGCAAGTAGGAATAAAATGTAGATAGAAAATAGAATAAAAGCAAGTAGAGATAGAATGTAGAAACAAAGAAGAACATTAAAAACAGTAAAACAGTTTAACTAGAACAGTCAAATGCAATTTTAAACAAATGTGTTTTTAATCTTGATTTAAAAGAACTCAGGCTTTCCGCACTTTTACAGTTTTCTGGAAGTTTGTTCCAGATAAGCGGAGCATAGGAACTAAATGCTGCTTCTCCTTGTTTAGTTCTGGTTCTAGGTATGCAGAGCAGGCTGGAGCCAGAAGACCTGAGTGGTCTGGAGGGTTGATACACTGATAACAAATCTGTAATGTATTTAGGTGCTAAGCCATTTAGGGATTTATAGACTAACAGAAGTATTTTAAAGTCTATTCTCAGATATACAGGGAGCCAGTGAAGGGACTTTAGAACTGGGGTTATGTGCTCTACTTTCTTAGTCTTAGTGAGGACGCGTGCAACAGCGTTCTGGATCAGCTGCAGCTGTCTGATCCACTTAGGCAGACCTGTGAAAACACCGTTGCAGTAATCAATTCTACTAAATATAAACGCATGGATTAGTTTTTCCAGATCCTTTTGAGACATTAGTCCTTTAATCCTGGAAATGTTCCTTTGGTGATAGAAAGCCGACCTTGTCACTGACTGTAAATGCTTTTGGAGGTTCAGGTCTGAGTCCATCACTACACCCAGATTTCGGGCCTGATCAGTGGTTCCTAGCTGAAGCGACTGAAGCTGTGTGCTAACTTTTGATCTCTCCTCTATTGGTCCAAATATTATTACTTCAGTTTTGTTTTTATTCAATTGAAGAAAGTTTTGACACATCCAGCAAGATGTGCACCAACAATTTGTCCTCCTTTGAACTCAACCATGTCACCCATAATGTTGTGTGCATTGCAATATTTTGAGTAAAACCCTGCTAATTGGACCTTCACACTCTGCTCTTATTGGTTCAATGTGCAATTAATGATGATTGGCCACCAGGCTGGTCCAATTTAGCCATGAAACCTCCCACACTAAAATGAGAGGTTTTTCAGTTTCATTGTCCAACCCCTGTATATAGTGTATTTCACTTACTGAATTGAGTTACTGAAATAATTGTCTATACTTTTATTTATTAAGATTTAATTCTAGTGTTTATGTAAGGCAGAGGTTACAAATGTAAACGTTACAACCTTTTGTTTGGACCGTTTTTTCCTTTTGATCTTTCTATTAGAAACGTACGGTGGCCGTGAGGTGCAAAACACTTCAACATTAGTGAAACACCTACAAACTTTAATGAAGCACAATTACAAAAGCACCGTGACATTAACAAAACCCCTACAACATTAACAAAAGTGCTACAACATTAACGAAAGCACTACAAACTTTAATGAAGCGCAATTACAAAAGCACCGTAACATTACAAAACCCCTACAACATTACGAAAGCGCTACAACATTAGCAAACCGGAAGAGGTATGTCCCAGTGGGAGACCTAAGAAGTCGTTGATTGGACGACAGCTCGTTTTACCTTTGAACCGGAAGTTATTCTGGGTTTAATGTGTTTTTTAAAAACATGAACATTCTTGGTGATCCAAACCTTTCTACTGCTATTGCAGAGTATTTTGAGTCAGGACATACAAATGACGTGATACTGGACTATGGAGATAATTTCTTGACAAAACGTTGTAAGCAAAAAAATTTGTTGCACACAAATAAAACTTGTTTTGCACACAAAAAGATATGTTTCACACACAAAAAATTGTTTTGCAAACTGTTCGCCAACCTTGCACTCAAAATATCATTTATAAGTTTTCCTCGAGTACAAAACGGTCTGTGCTCGTACAAAACTGCCTCTGCTCGAGTACGAAACAATCCCACCACCGCTGCGGTAAATTTGTGCCAAAAGTCACGTGATGCATTAAGAGTTGTTGTTGTTGTTGTTCAGACTTCCCGACAGCAGGGGGCGCACCCGAAAGAAACTGAAACGCGCCGGTTTGGCTAAGGAAGAAAGACGTGACACCATAGCTCAGTGCAGCTAACAGCATTAGCACCCCACAGGTAACTTTCAAAGCTTTCCCGGTGAAAAAGTAACTCCATAGGAAGTGCCTATGAAGTTGCCAGTCACATGGCTGTCGTATTGCCAGTTAAAATGCCATATTGAATTTGTCTCAAACATTTATTTTCATAGGGCTTTAGCAAATGTTTTGTTTCCAAATTAGAATTTGTTTTTGGCAACAGATCCAATACATTTTTTATTTTGTACGTGGAAAGCAGGACACGGTATTGTTTGACATACATTTATAGCATGCTTTCAATGTTATGGACATGGAGAAGGACAGACAGTCTTTTAATCATCTTAATATGAAAAAGAACTGAACCGTTTCTAATTCAATGTATCTTCAGGTCTCAGTTTTGGATGGACCCGTTTGGAGATTTGAGAGACTCCGGAAACTTCAACGGAAGCCATGAGCACCAGTGCTTGCTCAGATTCTGCTTCACCAGAGTTCTGCAGAAAGACCTGGATGAATGTAAAGATCTCTGGAATAACCACAGGATCCGGCCAAGCAGACTTGCATCATGTCCTGGTGGGATTCCAAACGAACTCTATCTCTTGCCTCACAGGTAAGTGACATCTTCACAAATAGAAGAAAATGCTTGACATTACACAATAATGCATAAGTGCTGTTAGTACAAGTTAAGACATCTATGTACAAGTAAGCTATAGCTGTTAATGTACAGTGTATCACAAAAGTAAGTACATCCCTCACCAGTGGTGGTTCCAGACCAAATTTATCAGGGGGACCAGGGTTTTCTCACAGGGGCACAGAACAAATGATTGAGAAAAAAACCTAAACAGGTCAATAGGTCATAGTTTAATCTATTAAGTAAACCACAGAGCCAAGTTTTGCTCTGGAAATGCAGGTTGCAGACTTATACTGAGTCATATAGCCAGCAAAAAAAAGGCAATTCCAATTACTTGTACTAAATATAGTACAAGTAATTGTGACATATGTGTCACAATTCTATTATTAATTCTATTCTGACTTTGCAGATATGGTTCAAGAGATTGTGGCTTTCCTGTTGAGGACAGCGATCTGGATGTTTTCCCAGAAGCAAGTCAGGTGACAGAGTTGTGTGGTGATAAAGACATTGAGGAATACCTACAGCAAGCATTGCAACAACATGGACAACAGCAGTCACAAGACTGGGAGTCAGCTATGGAACTGTATTTATTGCTCAAACACACAGCGAGGCTGTGAACAAAAAAAAGCCAGAATCCAATCTTTTAATATTTTGTCTCCTGTTGATTTTTCTTAAATAAAACCTCATTGTTATACAGAACAGAAACAAAGTGTATTAAACTTTTTTATACACCAAATTGTGCATTCAGCCTGAACTTAGATGAAATTTCCACACATTAAACTCTTAATTCAAGTCTAGATATAAATCTACATTTACAGATCTAATTTTTTTTTTAATTGCTTATAGCTATGTCTAGGTGGCAAAGTTTAGCTATAATTTTTGAAATTATGGTAAGAAAAACATCAAAAACAAAAATACATAGTTTGCACAAAGGGATTGTGCTGATAGCAATTTCTGAACTATCACTTTATAAGGGAAATCTTATCTAATCTTTTCAGAAATTAGGGCAAGGTTTTGCCACTCTGAATTAGACAGCAACATGGTCTGGCCCATGGAGTAACTGTAACAAAATTAGCTGAATCGCAACAGAATTAAAACAAGACTGCCAAGAAATTTTCAGTAGCATCCGAATCCCGCAGCATTTTGTATTCCAAAGTCCATGTTAGCCCTAAAAGCAGCATAAGATTCAGAAAGTGGTAATTTTAGTGTATTTGCACAGGTGTTCGCAACAGGAAAGAGTGAGTCACTCAAAAACTCCAGATGTGGGGATGGCATCATGCCCGCTGGTGGAATTGCTGCGAGACCTGTAGCAAACATCAGGACCTCCTCTAGAGACAGAACACAACTGTTTTGCCCTCCTTTTGCCGCCTATTGCTTCCTACTGGGCTGAGATCTGGTTTGAACATGTTTTCCAAGTCTGAAGCAGTCAGGGCCTTGGCAGAGAAACACAGAACTGAGGACAGGACACTGGGATGCTGTTGCAGTGCAGCGAAAAAACAAAGACTTGCCAGTCCATCTTTGAATCTGTTATGTAAAGAAACATAAGCAATGCACTTTATTCATAGTATTGATATGAAATATCAATACTAAGTCCTGTGTAAATTCAATTCAATTTTATTTATGTAACCACTGTTCTAGTTTTACCCTATGAACAGCGCCTAGATTCTCTGACCTACACTCTATCAAATACTTTACAATGAGTAAATAGTGTATTAAATGGCAACTGTGTGTGTTGTTAATAGAGTGCGTAACTGAGCACAAAAGCAAGGCTAAAATAACTATAACTAAGACCTAAATGTAGTGCGACTTGGACCTTATACTAAAATAAGAAAGCAAAATGGTAAAGTGGAAAACGTACCAGTTTAATAAATCATACTGGTCAGTAATGAACCAAGGGCAAAGTACAGTTAACTTTAATTACCACACTTAGTGTACTGTTTGGTCTCCGAACTGTTCAAAACCACCCTTTAAACCAGTCTTATACATAAAAACAAAAACCAAGGCTGAATGAATCAAACTGGTGGTATCAACCACACCATTCAGTTCCCGGAATGAGTAAAACCGTCCATTAGTTTTATTAACGTTGCAGGCCTGAAGGGACTCGGTTAGCATTCGTCCTCAGAATAGCAGTTCCAATGATGGCGGCTCCCAGAACAACCACGAGGCATGGGTTACTCACCCCACCATGGATTACCAGTTTCAAACAAACGGTAACAAAAGGCTCCAACTCCGGTCCAACCGTCCATTCCAGCCCACGAGCGTGGTTCGGATCTGCAGCTCCAAAATCCAGCAAAACGTTGAGCGAGGTCCGGCTATGCGGCTCCAAAATCCAGCAAAAACTCCCAGAAAAAAAATTCGTAGCTCCAACTGGTTAGCTAAAAATAATAACAGTCCAAAGCGGCAAAGAGCCAACCTAGTCAATGAACAGCCGCCGGCCGAGTGCCAGTACGCAGCAGCGAACACGTACACAGTCATCCAGTTCCCACCCCCGGCCCATCACAACCAATCAAATTGCTTAAACTTGATTTTGCCCTTGACTGACCAGTAGGGTGAAGACAAGTAAAGTTGATGCATTTACTGACGGTAGTAAATAACAAATATTAGCAAACGCTACATTTACTGCATGTTTTAAACCAGCAGAAAATACATATATGCACTATACTGTTATGGACTTTTACGGTGTGTAAAACCTCCAATATGTGAGTGTAGAACATTGACTAAGTTAAGTAAAATGTGACTATTATTGTTTAAAAGGAAAATGTCTACAATGCATTGTATCTAAGAAAATGTTTAAGAAGCATGGGAGAAAAGAGTTATTTATATATATATATATATATATATATATATATATATATATATATATATATATATATATATATATAACCTGAGGGTTACATCCTCCCCCTTCTAAAAGTCCAGATGCCCTCATCGGACTATCTGTGCATAACAAATCAATTTACCCGTAGGTGGCTAAATTACTTGTCAGAAAACCCCAGCTAAACTACAGGACGCACACAATGGACCAGAGGGACATGGCTCCTCCTTCCCATGGTGATTCTCACTCCACGATGTACTATCACAAACGGCTTGTCAATGGAATGTCCAGGCTTGTCATAACTGAGCCGAATGACTGGTTTAATCTCTCGACGTGACTGATGATCACCGAGGGGCTCTGCATTGCTTTCAGACTGACTAGCTAAAGGACGCGCTTCCCCAGCTAGACCTGTGTCCGCCACAGGGTCATCAGGCAGTTGCCTAACCTCTGGTTCCTCCTCAGCCTCTGAGAAGGTAACAGCACTCATAGGCTCTGTCGGACAAGCACTGTTTGAAGCTGTTGGGTCTGTAATGACGGCAGACTCTTGTCGGTTGAAGTGATCTGCAAGGAGATCGAGTGCTTGGGAAACAGACTCTCTTTGAGCAGTGGATAGGTACCACAGATCGTCTTCCTCTGCCTCAGACATAATTTCCTTGTCAGTACTTTGCATTGCACTGTCATCATGCGTGTTGGTCTTGGTCTCTGCTGAGGACCTTGTTTCTGGTCGGTGGTACTCTGGTTTCTCTTCATGATTAACAGGGAACCGAACCAGCTGTCCAATAGGTAGCAGATGGTCACGATGTAAAGTTTTGACAACAACTCTGCCTTTTTCTGACTTTACCTTGTAAACCGGCAGGCTTGGCAATTTTTCAACCACTGTATAGGGGCTTGAGTTCCACTTGTCTCCAAGTTTATTCTTGCCAGGCACGCCGGTAGCTCGAATAAGTACTCTGTCTCCTGGTTCCAGAACTTGATTTCTTACTCTTGTGTCATAGTATCTTTTGTTGCGCTGATGGTTCTTGTCTGCAACTTCTTGCGCCAGTTTGTAAGCCTTTTGCAACTCTGCTTTTAGCTTTTCAACATATTGAAGGTAACTTTGGTGGTCTTTACCATCTGGAGACGTTCCAAAGCATAGGTCAATGGGCAGACGAGCCTCACGACCAAACACGAGGTAGTATGGTGAGTAACTGGTAGCGTCGTTTCGCGTACAATTGTAAGCGTGAACCAGCAAACTGATATGTTGACTCCACTTTTGCTTTTGAGAGGGATTGAGCGTGCCCAGCATAGATAGGAGTGTGCGGTTAAAACGCTCCGGTTGTGGGTCACCCTGGGGGTGATAAGGAGTGGTCCTAGACTTCTTTATGCCCAACATCTGTAGAAGGTCTTTGATTAACCTGCTCTCAAAATCACGCCCTTGATCCGAGTGAATCCTCGCAGGCAGCCCGTAGTGAACAAAGAACTTCTCAACCAAAATCTTGGCAACGGTTGAGGCTTTTTGATCTTTGCTGATGTAGGCCTGGGCATATCGGGTGAAATGGTCTGTGACCACGAGAACATTGGACACTCCCTTAGAATCAGGCTCAATAGATAAAAAATCTATGCAAACTAGGTCGAGAGGGCCACTGCTTGTAATTTGGTTTAGTGGTGCAGCCCGTTGAGGTAGGGTCTTGCGGGCAACACACCTGCCACAATTCTTGATGTAGTCTGTAACATCGGAGACCATCTTGGGCCAGAAAAATCTGTCTCTCAGTAACTCAACTGTGCGATCAACTCCAAGGTGCCCTGACTCATCGTGAAGAGCTCTGAGTACTTGTGGTCTGAACTGAGTTGGGAGAACAAGTTGTAAGTTCTGGAGGCCTGAAGGTCTGGAAACTTTTCGGTGTAACAGGCCATCTTTCATCAGGAGTTTTGAACTTTCCTTTTGCAGAAGCAATAACTCAGGATGTTTGTTTGTGGGCCAGACCCCAACCTGAACTGCTTTCTTGGCAGGACCTATTACAGGGTCTAGGTCTTGTGCTTGGGCCAGCTCCACTTTGCTTAGTCTCTCCATAGGACTGAACTGCAGGTGAGTAAAACAAGCATATGCGTCAGGAACAGCACTTGGCTTGGCCCCCAGTTGGTCAATAAACCGTTCTGGATGCTCTGAGGACTGAGTTCTGTCCACAGGGTGGAAAAGAGCTTTAACTCCCGAGGGGGGTATTATTCTCCAGCCGCGTTCACCATCTATGGCATTTCTGGACAACCAATCAGCATCCACGTTGTCTCGGCCGGGTTTGTATTGGATGTCGAAGTTGTAAGTGGTGAGGGCGGCTAGCCACCTATGACCTGTTGCATTCAACTTGGCGGTTTTGAGTACGTAAGTGAGGGGATTATTATCTGTCCTCACAGTGAAGCGGGCCCCATAAAGATAATCATGGAACTTATCCACGACTGCCCACTTCAACGCCAAGAATTCTAGTTGGTGAACAGGGTAGTTTCTCTCTGACTGGCTCAATTTGCGACTAGCAAATGCAACAGGGCGTACGCCATCAGAGTGCTCCTGGTTAAGGACCGCTCCAAGCCCGTCAAGACTGGCATCAACATGAAGGATGTACGGCTTTGTTGGGTCCGCAAAGGCCAAGACTGGGGCATGAGTGAGGCACTGAATAATTTTTTTAAATGCCTCAGTGCATTCAGGCGTCCATCGCTCGCCAAATGGCTGAGAGGGGTGATAGTATGGTGTGACAAAGCCCTCATTTTTCTTTTGTTTCCTTTGTGTTGGTGGGTACCCCCTTGTAAGGTCTGTGAGGGGCCTGACTATAGCAGAGTAGTTGGCGATGAACTTGCGGTAATAACCGCAGAACCCTAAAAAGGACTGCAGTGATTTTAGGTTCACTGGAGGTTCCCACTTTGCCACTGCATTTATCTTGTCAGGGTCTGTTGCGACGCCAGCGGCGGACACAATGTGACCAACGTATTTGACTTGGGGTTGGCAAAATTGGCACTTATCTATGGACAGCTTTAAACCTTGTTCTCTCAGGCGGTCGAGCACTTTCAGAAGGCGCTCTTCATGCTCTTCTAGAGTACGACCAAACACAATAAGATCATCGAGGTAGACGAGACACTGGAGGAGATTCATATCGCCTACTTCCTTCTCCATTAATCGCTGGAATGTCGCAGGGGCACCTGTGATCCCTTGAGGCATGCGTTCGAACTGGTAGAAACCCAAGGGGCAAATGAACGCAGTTTTTTCTTTGTCTTCTTCTGCCATTTCAATTTGATAATAGCCACTGCGAAGGTCGAGCACAGAGAACCAGCGACTCCCAGTGAGGCAGGCCAAAGCATCGTCTATTCTCGGAAGTGTGTATTGGTCTGGTATGGTTCTGGAATTAAGTGTACGGTAATCAATGCACATTCGAATTTTGCCAGTTTTCTTT
The DNA here is from genome assembly GCF_011125445.2 of Fundulus heteroclitus. Lineage (NCBI taxonomy): Eukaryota > Metazoa > Chordata > Actinopteri > Cyprinodontiformes > Fundulidae > Fundulus > Fundulus heteroclitus. The sequence goes on along the minus strand of NC_046384.1, from coordinate 22,034,640 downwards.
CTTGCGATTACTATTGGTGAGGCATATGGTGAACGAGATTCTTTAATTATGCCAGCAGCAAGAAACTCTTGTAAATGTCGGCGGACATCATCAATGTCTGCGGGAGCCAGGCGCCTTACCCGTTCTCGAAATGGTCTAGAATCTTTTAATCGGATGTGGTGTTCAACCCCTTTTGCAAGTCCAACATCCCATTCAGTCAGAGAGAATACTTCTGGTCGCTCAGCCAACTTATGTGATAGTCTGACTTTCCAGTTTTCAGGAATGGGGGAGTCACCAAAATTGAAGACTGCCGGGTCAAGTCGTTGGTGAGGTACTTGGCTCGGCTGTATCTGGGTGACTATGTCAGCTTTATGGACATGAGCTACGACCGTGCCTTTAGGAAGGGACTTGGGTTTGGCAGTTTCATTTTTCAGGAACAGTGGGAAGTGTTCTGCGTCCATGTCCATGGACAAAAGCACACTTGAGGGCATTAGTACCCCTGCCGGAAGGGATCTGGTAACAGGTGTCTCTATCACCAGTATGCTGTCCTCCAGAGATTCTGAGCAGGATACCTTACACATAGCTGTACGTCCAGAACCAGGGGGTATAGTAAGAGGCCCAGGTCCAACCCATTTCACAAAAGCTGCTGCTTCGTTTGGGGTCACAGGTGACATTTGGATGGGCTGTGTGCATACCCGCATAGTTTGTGCCAGATTGTTGCTCTTTGATCCCATTTGGGACTGTGGCTCATGAATGAAAGTCCGTGCATTTGTGCCAATAATCACAGGCTGCTGTTCGGGACCATTCGGTTCCGGGCAGACTAAGGCTAAGACTGTCCGGGACCCACCTTTTACAATATCCTCTGGAAACTGTACTTGAGCAGCGATAAACCCTTTGTAGGGGTAACTGTTCTGGCCAAGACCCCAAAGGTCTAGGCTCGAAATGGGGTGCAATGGTAAGTGAGATAGGTGTTGGGTATACCAACCCTCAAATACAATAGAAACAGTAGAACCACTGTCCATTAATGCATCACAAGGCTGGCCTTCAATGATAATTCGGCCTACTGTTGGTGCTCCAATGAGACCTGTAGGAATTTGGTTGGGTGTGGGAGGACCAACGTGGCTCACAGTGACTTGGCCGCCTTTTCTTTCTGGCTCTGAAAACCGTGAGCTGGTTCCCTTTTGATTTTGTTGCAATTTTTGCATTGACTGAATTAGTTTTCGGATGACCTTGGAAGAGTTTTCAGGACAAGTGCAATTGGTGGCGATGTGGCCATCTTCGCCACAACGGTAGCAAAATACATTCGAACCCTCTCTGGCAAACTTTGTGGGTTCTCTACCTTTTCGCCAAGAATTCCTTTGGCTCCTCCCCTGAGGTACGGGAGCCGTGGGTGGTGTAGCTTGTTGACTGAGCTGGTGTTGAAAACTAAGAACTTGTTCTTTTAACACATTCATCTCAGGATTAGAACGGGCGGCAGCAGCTTGTGGCACTCCTCCAATTATGTGAGGGCTATCTTGTCCTTTTACTGTTAGCTGCTGCACTTGGCTTCGAAGCTCCTTTATCTGATCCTTGAGGGCATCCATTTCAGAGAGCTTTGGTGTCTTTATGTCTGCTGCACCGACTTGCCGCACACTGGTAGTATGCCGCCTTAGCATTTTCTGATCCTCATCTGCACGTATCTCACTTAGCAGTGCCATGAAGGATGGGGGATTGTGAAGTCGTTCTTTTAGTCGCAGCTGCAACAGCATAATGTCAGACTCAACAGCACCCCGTAACAGCTGCTCAGCTTGTGCACGGTCTCTTAGGGCAGGGGGAACCCCACCCTTTTGAACAGCTTTGGTGAGAGCTTTCTCCAGCCTTCTAACAAAATCTGAAAGTCTTTCATTTGGGTTTTGCTGCATAGATCTGAAGGCAAAATATAGGTCTTCACCTGACTCTGTTGTGCCAAATACATTTTCAATTGCCTCCAAGAATCTTTGAGGGGGTGTATCTGGATCATTGCAGCGTAAAGCTTGTATTATTTCAAGTGCTGGCCCCTTTACACTCTCAACAATCCTCTTCCGCTTCTCCTTGACAGAACAATCACATTCATCGAGCATTAATTGTGCCTGCTCCAACCAGTTCTCGAGTGTCTCTTCCCCAGCAGGGGTGGGAGTAACTCCAGAGAAAACCCGTAGTCGGCGAAACGCATTGTTCTCCTGTGGGGGTCTCACTTTTTCCAACAGTTCTCCAACAGCCCGGATAATAGATGAAGGGTGTTCCTGTTTCAGGTTTGACTCTTGGGAAAGCAAAGGCTCAATGTCTGCTAATGTTTTTCCTTCACTTTCAAGTAGTCTTTTTAGTTTTATGGTAAACTCGTCTGTTTTTTCAGCAGGTTCAGTAAGCAAAGTTAGCTTCCATGGTAATTCACCTGTGTGGGGAAATATTTCTGGAGGTGCTTTGCTAGGGTCGACTGGGTTGCGACACTCACACAGCAGTATGTCAGTATTCAGTTTAGGGACAGATTTTTGGGCTCGGACACGTACTCTGCCGAAAGCTTTAACTGTCTCCATTAACTCTTCAACATCAGCAACACTGGTGTTCATGGGAACTCCACTCACAACAACTGCATGAGCTGGATTTACATTTGATTCGCTGCACCAGGTCTGAAGCTCTAATGGTGGTAGTGAGAGGGATGAGTTGGCCATTTTGGGGAGATTATAGTTCTTCTAGTCTTGATTGTAGGACAGTTACTCGGTCTAAAATCCCAGCGGTGCCTCCATTTTATGTAACCACTGTTCTAGTTTTACCCTATGAACAGCGCCTAGATTCTCTGACCTACACTCTATCAAATACTTTACAATGAGTAAATAGTGTATTAAATGGCAACTGTGTGTGTTGTTAATAGAGTGCGTAACTGAGCACAAAAGCAAGGCTAAAATAACTATAACTAAGACCTAAATGTAGTGCGACTTGGACCTTATACTAAAATAAGAAAGCAAAATGGTAAAGTGGAAAACGTACCAGTTTAATAAATCATACTGGTCAGTAATGAACCAAGGGCAAAGTACAGTTAACTTTAATTACCACACTTAGTGTACTGTTTGGTCTCCGAACTGTTCAAAACCACCCTTTAAACCAGTCTTATACATAAAAACAAAAACCAAGGCTGAATGAATCAAACTGGTGGTATCAACCACACCATTCAGTTCCCGGAATGAGTAAAACCGTCCATTAGTTTTATTAACGTTGCAGGCCTGAGGGGACTCGGTTAGCATTCGTCCTCAGAATAGCAGTTCCAATGATGGCGGCTCCCAGAACAACCACGAGGCATGGGTTACTCACCCCACCATGGATTACCAGTTTCAAACAAACGGTAACAAAAGGCTCCAACTCCGGTCCAACCGTCCATTCCAGCCCACGAGCGTAGTTCGGATCTGCAGCTCCAAAATCCAGCAAAACGTTGAGCGAGGTCCGGCTATGCGGCTCCAAAATCCAGCAAAAACTCCCAGAAAAAAAATTCGTAGCTCCAACTGGTTAGCTAAAAATAATAACAGTCCAAAGCGGCAAAGAGCCAACCTAGTCAATGAACAGCCGCCGGCCGAGTGCCAGTACGCAGCAGCGAACACGTACACAGTCATCCAGTTCCCACCCCCGGCCCATCACAACCAATCAAATTGCTTAAACTTGATTTTGCCCTTGACTGACCAGTAGGGTGAAGACAAGTAAAGTTGATGCATTTACTGACGGTAGTAAATAACAAATATTAGCAAACGCTACATTTACTGCATGTTTTAAACCAGCAGAAAATACATATATGCACTATACTGTTATGGACTTTTACGGTGTGTAAAACCTCCAATATGTGAGTGTAGAACATTGACTAAGTTAAGTAAAATGTGACTATTATTGTTTAAAAGGAAAATGTCTACAATGCATTGTATCTAAGAAAATGTTTAAGAAGCATGGGAGAAAAGAGTTATATATATATATATATATATATATATATATATATATATATATATATAACCTGAGGGTTACATCTATATAGCGCCAATTCATGAAATATGTCATCTCAAGGCACTTTACAAAGTCAAAATTAATCAGATTATACAGATTGGTCAAAAAATGTCCTATATAAGGGAACCAGTTGATTGCATCAAAGTCCTGACAAGAATGCAGCAATCCCTCATACTGAGCAAGCATGAAGAGATGGTGGAAAGAAACACTCCCCATTAACAGGAAGGAAAAACCTCCAGCAGAACCGGGCTCAGTATCAACGGTCATCTGCCTCGACCGACTGGGGTTACAGAAGACAGAGCAGAGACAAAAAAGCACAGAAGCTCACAGTGATCCAGTGAACCACATTGTAGTTCAATGTGTAAAAAAATATGAAAGAAAAAAAACTAAATACATAACGTAAAGCTAATCTTTTACAGTTCTCAAGAATAATTAAAAGTAACACATTTATACAATGTAAACTAAATAAAATAAAATTATTTTAAATTTTTAGTACAACTAAAAATGAAGTTTTCACTGTGCAAAAAAACTAAATTGTGTCATGCAACAGTAGATTTATATAAATCACATTGAAAAATTGTGCCACATGTGCCACTATCATGTGCCACAAGCATGGCACATGAAAAATCATTCATGTGCCATGCTTGTGATTAATCTGTGTAATGTTGAGTAATGATTCAAAACAAATTTTATATTTATGATGACCAAAGAAGACAATACCTATTGTACATAAAATTCTGAGTGGGTGATAAAAGTTGTGAAACTTAGAATTTGGCAAGTATTGATCAATATATTCATACATTTCACACAATTTTCAAAAGACAAAAACGATTTAGGAAAGAAGCTGGTAGAACTTCATATCTGATCAAGTAATTTCATATCTCGACAATGCCTTTTACATATATTATAACTATTATATTTATTAATTACCGTTGAATGGCACTGTGGTTTCTCTCAAGGATGTACCATCTAAGATACTCCTCTACAAAAGCTTTCTTCTCAGAAGTCTTCACATCTCTGAAGCAGCCAGCAGTTTGGAACATCCCGCTGTTTTGCAAAATTACATTTTGCAAAGACTCATCTGATTCAGCTTCCAGGACCTATAAAACAAGAAGTTTATTATGAGAAGTTCTTTGTTATGCATACAAAATACAGAAATTACAGACATTTTTTGCATTTGTGATTTCACATCTGTTGAGACAGGCTGAAACTAGACCTTTCAAAACAAGAAAATTTGTCAAGCTTTGAGAAAACGTAATTATTTTGTTTCTATTCCCTAAATCTAGGTCTGTTCCTACCTGTTTTAAAACTTCCCCTATTTCCTCATCTTTAACATCTTCAATATTGGCGCTGAAACTGGGATTCCCTATCATGTAGTTGACGACGTTCTTTGCAAGGAAATGTGGTGCTGGTCCCCCATGTACTATCGATACAGCGATCATCTTTCCTGCTAAAAAAATACTCATCTTCACTGGCAGCTGTTGTACAGAGCACAGAATTACTGTATGCAATTAAATCTTAGATTGTTTATGACAGAAACATAAGCAGATGTTTCAACAAATTTTCATTTTAGAAGTACTACCACTTCATTAACCTAAAAATGACTCACCTCTAGAATTGCACACAATGTAACGGCTTTCGGGGGGTCCATTAAAGATCGAGCGATTTCTCAGAATGGCCATAAGACGCGTGAGAAACTCACGCCTCGGGCCACCTGCATCCAACCCTTCCTCCAAACAGCCAGCATCATCATTAAATCTGATGAACATGTCGTTCTTGTCGGAGTATGTGCTGCGCTTAAAGCCCCGAACAGCCCCATCCCACACATCAGTCCAACATATATTAAACCGGCTGACTTTCGTGTGGTCAGTATACATGGCCAGTTCAGCAATGATATCCTGTGGCTGCACATTTGTTTCTCTAGAAAAAAAGAAAATTATTTCAAAACATGTACATATACAGCATCCAAAGTTAATAAATTTACAATAGTTGTGTCTGGGCCCAGCAGCCAGTGCAGTGCGTTTTTCTGCCGACGCTGCCTTTTTTGCACTCTCCTTTCTCCGCATTCCAAGCCTCCCCTTGTGCTCTGATGTCTCAAGACGCGCTGCCCGGCTCGCCTCCCTCTGTATCCTACTCCTGACGTTTCCCAGTGTCTATCCAATGCTCCCTTGGTGGGTGTTACCAAGCCTGGCTGAGGATTCTCATTGGATCGCCCTGGTTCCTCCAGCTTTGACTGGACCACCTCCCACGCCACCACTGCTGGTGCCCCTCACGGATTCCCCCTGACCGCCCACCGGTCGCTCCGCCACCTGCTGCCATCTCGGGAGATGACTCACTGGGTCCGTCTCTCCACAAGCACCCCCCCCCCCCCCCACCCCCCCCCCCCCCCCCCCCCCCCCCCCCCCCCCCCCGGCTAGGTCGCGGTTCTCGGCGGTAAGCCTAAGGACCTTTATTCATATTTCCCTGCCCGCTGTGTAAAACCTAAATCTCTGCCTCTTATCCGCAGATCGCTTGAGCCAGTTCTCGTGTCTTCCTCCAGTGCTGCTTGTCATGGTTTTACCACAATTACCTCTGTTAAACCTTTTGTTAAAATACACATCTTAAACTGCCCTGCGCCTCTCGAGGGTAATCTGCATGTGGGATAAACAACTCAAAACCATGACAAGATGTATTGGTATCACTTTGTCACGATGACCCTACAAACACCCTATTTCTTTATGACAGAAGCCCCTACACACCTGTAACAGGAGCTCTGGACAGTGACACATTGACTGGTGCCTGGATTGTTGCCGTTGTCATCCATAACCTGAAAACAGAAAAAAGACAAGGGTAAAAGTTAATGATTGACTAATGTTACTTTAATGTTCAAATATTTTTTTTTACTTAAGGGTTTGAGACAAAAATCTGTATATTGTGGTGTGAGATAATAAAAAGTTTGTACCTGTTGTACTTCATTTCCAAGTACAAGCTCCCCAACACCATCCCTTAGAGAACAATGAAAACACATGAATTGGTATTTTGAACATATGCAGTCATTGTATAGATTATAGGATAACCCAGTTTTCTTCAATGTCTTGTTCATTGTATTGCCCTGTAACGCCTCTGTGCATCATCTGATTAAAACAGACAGAAAGGAAAACATGGAATGCCTAACAGCACTATAGGCAGTACAATGACATAGCTTAAGAAGCAGTCTTTTTTCTCATTATTACAAGAAAATGCAAAACTGATTGACACAAGTTATCGACTGAAACTCTTGTGGACTTTAGTTCACATATTCATCTAAATAAATCTATATTTGTAAAATGAATAAGACATTGAAGAAAGCAAGGGTGGTCTAATAATGATTTCCATGCCAGTATATTAAAAATTTAAAAACAAGCATCTTTAAGAAAACAACTACACTACAAATACTTCATAGGACATGCTCGGATATTCACATAATTTACAAATATCCACATTAAACATGTCACCAGTACATTGTTTATGAAAATTCTGTGAATGCTATAATACTTTTTGTAAACACAACATGCTATGATATGTCCCAAAAATGTAACTTACTCTGTTTCTGTCTCCTTTTGTAAAGGACTGCCTTTACTCACAGGTTCCCATGGCTGAAGAAAATGAACAAAATTTCACATAAAAATCTTGACATAGTGCTTTGTAGCTTAGGTAAAATGTACTTGTTGTGGTCACTGAACCAAATAAAAATGACAGACCAAATACATTTTGAGTTGCAATTACCAGTGTATCAGCAAGATCAAAGTCAGAGGATTTTGTGAAAACAATCTCTGGGTCAGAATCAGACAAGTCTGATAATTTTCCAACTGCAAAACAAGGAAAGTAGGCAAAACAAGCCAACTTAATCTCTACTAAGTGTTAATACCGTTTCCAGTCAACTTTATTACATTATATCTGGAAGTACAAACACAGCACTGATAAAAATGAATAACCCAGTGTCTACCTATAAAGTTTCCAGGAAGTAACTTGACATGTAGGAGCCAATATATGTATACTTTTTACTTGATTGGTTCATGCCACTAATGCTTAATGGTACAGTTTTAAAATTTAGATTTATTGAATGTGGCAAACAGTACACACCAACCTTCTTCAAAGTCATTTCTCGAGCAGAGGAACAGACATATCCTTTGATATGGCTTGCCAAGTTCAGCCTTATAAGCTGCAAGGGTAAAAGGCGTCTGTGTCCCAGGAATATTAATAACCTCTGACCCATCTGGGTACAGAAGGAGGAAAGGTCCATCTTTCAAATATTAGTTAAAGTCCTTCATTTTTTTAACTGCAAGACTGAGCAGAGGTGTGGAAGAGACATCTGGGTTTGTTACAAGCGTAATAGTTCTTCCACGTTGAGGCTTTAGACAATTCTTCTGAATGGCCATCAAGCCAATATTTATCTGAAACAAAAAAAGTAGATATATGTGGAAGACTGAGCAATGTTTTTTTTATTAAAAAAAGTCAATTTTTTTGCTTTTTGTTTTTAATTACTCCTGTATTATATTACAATATCATCCAAATAGAACCATTAAATATTTATATGAGTCATTTCCAAGATTTTACTTTTGAACTTCTGATTTGGATAGAAACAGAACAATGGTTGGAAAATTATTACTCAAATATTAATCGGTAGATAATTTACTGTTTTGACTGATCATTAATTGATAGTTTACTGTTACTGTTAAACAATTATTCTCTATAGCTTTACTACTTGGAACTTTCTTTAAGCAAGTGTATTATTTAAAAGCTGCTTGTTTTTGGTCGGAGCAGTTAGAAGAAATGTGAATGTAATCATTTTCTTTTTATCTTTTTATTAAGGACTGTTCTACTGTTTTAACTTCCTTTTGCTTTAATCCCTCTCTCCCAAGAGAATACTTTTGTCGCTCCTCGTTTTTCTTTTTTCTGTATTCAAGGAAGGTGCTGAGGGCTGGTGTAGGGCAGGATGGGACAGTGCTAGAAGTAAAGAAAATAAAAAATGTTGCACATCACATTCATGCTAACATAGGTTATGTATTACATACTGCAGTAAGGCTAGCACAACTCTAAATTGAGTGTGGGTAGCTTGATTGCAGTGCAAAAGAACCAGAATGACACAAATTACCCCAGAAGTAGTGCCCACGGCTGTAACAGACCTTACTATATGTTGCTAATACAAGACTGCTGTATTATATCGATTTGTGTACTTTTAATTGCATTAACAAATAAATGACAGTGGACACGGTCTGGTAGTGATGGGTTGATGAGGCGTCATGAAGCATTTCGACACATTGCCAAACTGTATTGATACAGCGCCGATACTGTGTCACTGAATACTGACACCTGATGGACCTTAAAAATCCCTGCAGGCAACCTGGTTGACAGACTAAACTGACACTGATTTGATGACCTAGCATACACAATAATACAATTTAAGTCATTACTTGTTGCATGTCTTATTTTATAAGAACATTTATATTTAAAATATCTTAGACTTTTTTGGCTAAAGTCTAAAAATAATCTGAACCTGTATCATAACGTAATAACCCTTTAAGTAAACATATGAGTGAATATGGTTGTAGACTAGCATTTTTTGCCCACAAATTGTTTAATTCAAACAATAGGTTGTTTTAGCGTTTTGATATTGAGTCTTTTACACTCTCTCCTCAGCTGTAGAAAACAATCGCTCACACGGCACAGATGATGCTGGAGTGCGGTGTGCGTTTTTCTCTGAGCCTCGTTTCAGAAAAATCGCTGAGATACACTGAGTAGAAAGCTGCCACTCTGAGTAGTTCTGCATCACTCTGTCATATTCATTGTTTCCGGTTTCAGAACAGATAATATAAGTCAGGTACCTAAACACAGCGTCCGTGTTTAAAACTAAGAGTCTGTCCAAACCTCTTCCGCCTCACATTATAATGTAATGTAATGTAAGGCGGAAGAGGTTTTTATTTACTGCGCATATAGCTTGCATAGCAGTGTTCCCTCTAAGCGCGCAGCTTAGAGGGAACACTGCTTTGGCGCGTCAGTCAGTTCGAAACAGTTGCTGTATCAAGTCACGTAAATTTCTCATAGAGCAAAACCTGTGTCGGTGTGCGTATCGCTATCGGTTCGACGCATGTGCCGACACATTGGCGTTTCTGGACCCATCACTACGGTCTGGTCACCACCAACGATAGCAAGTTACTACAGCCATAAGAAATATAAATCTTTCTTTATGCTTATTAACTTACTTGAATTGTGGAGTATCCTCCGGACAAACTTCAAGCCTCTTGCCACAACTGCTGCAAAAGTTTGGCGACGGCCCGACCAGCTCTCTTCCACAGTTTGAGCAAAACATAGCGACGTGACCGTTGTCCTGCTTGCTTTGCTTTGCTTTTCATTCAAACGAAGCACACACCAGAATAACTTCCGGTTCAAAAGTAAAACGAGCTGTCGTCCAATCAACGACGTCTTAGGTTTCCCACTGGGACCTACCTCTTCCGGTTTGCTAATGTTGTAGCGCTTTCGTAATGTTGTAGGGGTTTCGTCAGTGTTACGGTGCTTTTGTAATTGTGCTTCATTAAAGTTTGTAGGTATTTCACGGTTTGTAGGTATTTCGCTAATGTTGAAGTGTTTTGCACCTCACGGCCACCGTAGAAACGGCTCTAAGAGAAGAGGTGGAAACAACGCTCCCAAAATTACGCTTGTGGCCAAAAAGTGTATTACGTCAGTAGTGGTTTAGGACTACCATAGCAAATGAATGGCAAAGTTTGACTGTCGGCTGTCGCCAATTAGCTCATTAGCTGCGTCTCAGATCGATATACGCAGTTTGCAGCTCTGCAGACACAAAGTTTTCCTGATCGGCAGGTTTTGATGAAGACAAATCCTTTTCATTTAGAAGATTTGATTTAAAATCCCCAAGCGATGAGAGACTACGACCACCAGGTGCGCGTAACTAGAATCGTTCAACTTCTTCAGAAGTTGAACGATTCTAGTTGTAAATCTGCAGTTCCTATATTGTCCACGCTGTGTTTTAATCAGCAGATGGTAGCACTGAGCTTCAGATGTGGAAAATTGATTTTAAATAATTTCTTAATTTTTATCTGTTTGATGTATTTGGTCATGCAGGACAGTGTTTTTAAGTTCCAAAAAATGTGAATAAATGTTTTTCAACATTGTACAATCACTGTGATCAGTTCTTATGCATAATGCACAAGTAAATGTTTAACTGGGTTAAAGTATTGTTGAAATTGCACATACTTTTCTTAAAAACGCTGAGGTTATTCATAATATTTGTGTAAAAGTGAAATTCATTTAATATAAAAATGAACAACAAGTCCACTTTTATTAGTTCTATTTAATCTTGCAATGAGTTTACTCGTGTGGCCCTCTTGAGATCAGATTAAGCTGAATGCGGCCCCCAGACCAAAATATGTTTGACACCCCTGATCTAGAGGGTCTCAGGGTAACTGTTGCTGACTGTCACTGAGCAAGTTGTAGTGATGTGGAGCTTGCTGTTCTGTTGACCTCATAGCAGGCAATTCCCACAGAAGTCACCCTCATTATCATGCAGGTAAATAGGAATTTTTGTGCAGCTGTATGGGAAACTTTAATATTGGGTTTTTTATTATTCATTGTGATTTTATTTTGTGTATGTTTGCATGAACAAGCTGTTGCTCATGTTATATTGGTTGATCTCATGTTCTGACACAACGCAAACAGTAAAATAGTATTTGGTTGAGATATACTGTAGTTCCAGTATATAAGCCTGTCTGCATCAATAAAGCCAATGTTATGTTTATTCAACATGTTCAAGTTATCTATGTGAGCAGTGAGTTTGGTATAACTGCAATGATCCATAGTGTACTTATTGGTGATTGTATGTTTATTAAAACAATAAAAAAATCTCACAAAATAGACTTATGCACGAGTTGTAGTTTGAACCAGATGAGGTTATCTATGTGTGCTACGAGTTTAGCGGCACTACTAGTGTAGTTATTGCTCATTTTATACTTATTTTTGCTCTGCAGTGTGGACATCTGCTGCCAGGGGTGAACTCAGAAAGCTCCAGGTTGTTCAGAACCAGGCAGCACGGCTGGTACTGGGCTGCCCCGTTAGATCTAATCTCATCCAGATGCAGGCCCGCCTTTCCTGGCTTACCGTTGAGAACAAGTTGCTTTTTAATACACTTACGCTGTTTAAGTCAGTCATGAGCTGTAATGTTCCTGCTTTTAGACATTCACAAATTGTTTTTAGTAATTCTGTTCATGATTACAACACTAGAGGTTCCAGTAATGGACAGCTTGTTTCACCAGGTCCAAAAACCAACGCTCTAAAGAGATCTTTTATATATAGATCATTGCGTCTTTGGAATAATCTACCTCAGTACATCTGCTGCCCTCACAGTAAATTATCTTTTAAAAAGAATCTGAGACTTCATTTGATGCCCTGAAGTGTTTTTGTTTTATTGGTTGTTTTATTTAACTTGTTCTTTTGTCCATTCTCTGATAACTTCTAAACTACGGTGGGTTGAGAAATGACATTTTTGGAAATGTTACATTTGTGAGTGTGCTTTTTATTGTATGTTGTTAATGTGGAACCCAGGAAGACTTGCTGTTTGCCATGGCAACAGCTAATGGGGATCCTTAATAAAAATTACAAATTACTTATTTTAATAATGCAAAATGTGTAAGTGTAGGTATTACTTATCTAAGTGATAAAATCTGATTAATGGGGCCCGTTCTTCGTACGTCGCTAACTCAGTTAGCTGGATTTGATTGTTGACGATTTGGCATGATCTTGGATTGTTCGGTTCTTCGAAAGACATCCTGCACTTGTTGTCATAGCAACATGTGCGGCAGCTTAAACCTGCTCGAGAGCAAGCTTATTTCATGTAAACAGGATTAGTTTGCAGCTTTCCAAGCGGGGGAGATAGGGAAGTCTGCCGTAGCCACCCTAGTAAAAAAAAAAGTGCTTTATTGTATTTCAAGTATATTCATATTTCCTATAGTTTACTGAAAATGTACTTAGACAAATTGTACTTTTTGTAAATATATAAAAAGTATACTAACATTACGCTTTCATGTTAATACTTTTAACACACTTTAACATAATTACACTATGTTACACTTTATAGAAATATATTATTAAAAAGTATACTTTAAGTGAAAGTTATGTGTAATTTCTAAAGTGTACTTATTTTAAATTTGTTTTTACACATATTTTTGATATATTTTAAATTGTATGCTCAAAATTGTCATTGTAACGTACATTGAAAGCATATTTTAAAAGTACACATTTCAATATCGACACTGTAATATTAAGTTTGAGTGCATTTTGAGTTACATTTGAATCTAATTATGAAGTGAAGTTATATACGCTTGTACTTCAGGTAATTCTTTTGGAAAGTGTTCAATAGTATAACTACAAAAATGCACTTAAACCCTATTATGCAATTTTGTGCTGTGTGTAAAGTACACAGATAGCAATTATTGCAGTTGTTGTGTAATGTTTAATAAGTTTTGAAAAAGAAATATGATACAATACATCTTACACACAAAACCACATTGAACAAAACACTAAATGTTCACTTCAAAAGTACAGGTGCACAAAAATGTGTGTTCTGCTGAAAAGCAAGTGGTTTAAAGCTGGTGCAGTGCTACATTATGATCTAACAAATAGCATAACCCACATTGCAACAGAAAAGTTAATACTGGCCAAATTACATGCAAAAGAAATAAACTTAACATATTACAATTGTCTCAAGTGTTCAAAAAAGAACATTTCATTAGTATTGTTTAATGGACCAAAGCAGGGCTACTGCAAACAAGACCAATTGGTGAGTGCACATATTTAAAAGTCGCCAAAGTTGTTTGGTTGATGTCTGTAGTAACTCCCCAAGAATTTTAGTCTCTTTCAACATTGTTTGGAAGTGGAATGACATAAATTTTGTACTTGGACTTAACCATTACACATTTACGTTTAAGTGATTGGGGATGCACAGCAAATACATTATGGGTGTGAGACACCTCATTTATAAATGTGGATGATATGTTTAACTGAGCATCTCTACAAACCTTTCCTCCACTCTTGGCAAGCTCTTTTACTAATATACAGAAGTTTGTGGATGTGGATGAGGCCCCATCATCAGATGTAAAGGCCACCAGGGTCATAACTTCGCACAATGTTCCATCATCTAACTGTACAACTGAATTATTTCTCTTTTTAAGAGTTCTGTTGTTATATGAATGATAGACCACACTGCTACAAATGAAACGGTCATAAAATAAACCTGAATGAACTGTCACTCCTATGAAACTTTCAATAGCCATCCTCTGCAACACAGATGTGCTACCTTTCTTCGGGCAGCCAAAACCTCTGACATTATGTTCAAACTCCTTTGATTTCTTTCTTAAGCTAGAGGTACTCTGAAGTTTGTCAAATAATGCCTTTATGCTGTCATTAGCATTTGCCATTGTAGTCCCTGCTTTTGTTGAGAGATCCCTCCACCGAAGAAATCTATTCACTATTTGTGTTGGCACATGTGTTGTTCCACTGAAAAACCTAAGCAAAGTACCATTAAATGATTCAAATGGAAACGTAGATGTTGCCCACAGTGGTCCCCAGTTGTGCACGCTTGCTGCCAAGTGCATTAATAAATGCACATTGAAAGAAGCATTTGCAGCACCATAAAGTTTCTCAAAGTTAAGCACAAACTTTCGCAGAGCTTGTTCTGCCATATCCACATGTCTCACTTTAATTGCATCCTGAAGAAGAGTGTGCATTGCAAAAACTAATAAAAAAAGATGATTCCAATACTTCTTTTTCAGAATGCCATTCAAAACAGGCAATGCATAAAACAACAAAAATGACCTCCACTCAGATGCTTTCCAGAATTTTCTGTCTTTCACTGATCTTGGTGCCCTTGTGACCTCCACAGGTGGGTTAATGGCTAGCAATTCCTGGTCTATATCACTGACCTTGCCGCCCAAGTACCAGTCTTCATTATGGTGCTTACTGTCTAGCCACAGAGATGCGATCTGTTTAGTGACACCCAGGCAGACACTGTGTTGGTACTCAGGAATAAATCCAGTGATCATTTTGAAGCTCTCAAGTTCCATTAAAGGGGATGGGCCTTTCACACCCATTACTGGATTAGCAGGTGTCGCTAGCATAGCATGCCGAAAATGATCCATCTCTGTCCTTAAAGGTGGTTCTGGGGTTTCCCAGACATAGGGGCCACCACCAGTGTGAAGGCAGAAGTCACACCCATATTTGCCGTTGAACTGTTTTGTGTTTCTCAGGAGGGGGCGGGCAATTGAATCTGAGGAGCACAGGAGTAAATGCTCTACTTTTTCAGAGTCTATCCATTTAATTCCAGTCTGTTCCAGTTCCTTGAGCTCTGCCACAAAAGCAGTTAAAAATGTGATCATATTCGGCTTACTTTTACCAAACCATAAGCATGGTATACATATGTTGGCTTGACGATCTTTTGGTGACAGCTCTATGACTTGACACTGAATTGGCCATATCTGAAAATTATTACTGTTGAAAACAGGAATTCCGTCACAATTCCACAGAACTGATATGTCATCGGCCCCTATTTGTCCACTCTGCTTAAGTTTTTTGTATTCAGCCCCACACTGAATATCTGAAACAATGCCTGGAATTGATTCTCTTTCATTTAAATGTATCCCAGATTTTTCCACAATGTCCACAATTTGGGTTGATAGACTACGTACAAGAAAGTAAGACCCAACCCTTAAATTTTTCTCAATGTCAAATTCAGCATTACAAGAAGAACATTTTTTTGGAGCTGACTCTCTGGGTCCCATATAGCTTTCACAGTTTACACAGTAAAAATGGGGCGCATAATGGCCAAACTGCCCATATGCTTTATAAAAAAGATATGAGGTTGCTGGCACCAAGCCAGGGAAATGTTCATTAAACATTGTAAGAAGATCCTGAAGAGCTAATCCTGTCAAATTGTGCCTCAGTACATATGACATGAGTAAGAGCAGACTCTGTCCTTTTGTGATGGGAGCACCAGGGTATACAGGATCATCATCATGGTGTTTCTGTAATACAAGACAAGATTGCTCACATTCATACCTAAAACACAATGGGACACATAAGCCAAATTATAACGACAGTATTGTCCTAATAAGAGAGATGTCTCATACATGTTATGTAAAATAACAATATACAGACAATCTGTAATTAAATGATGGTACCTTCAATTGGTTTGAATCTTGATTTCCGGCTTGACTCCTCTCTTCCTCTCTGTCCTCTTGTCCACTTCCACCATCTTCCTCTCTGTCCTCTTGTCCACTTCCATCATCCTCCTCTCTGTCGTCATGTCCACTTCCATCATATTCTTCTCTGTCCTCTTGTCCACCTCCATCAAGCTCCTCTCTGTCGTCATGTCCACTTCCATCATCCTCCTCTCTGTCCTCTTGTCCACTTCCATCATCCTCCTCTCTGTCGTCATGTCCACTTCCATCATCTTCTTCTCTGTCCTCTTGTCCACTTCCATCATCCTCCTCTCTGTCGTCATGTCCACTTCCATCATCTTCTTCTCTGTCCTCCTGTCCACTTCCATCATTCTCCTCTCTGTCGTCATGTCCACTTCCATCATCCTCCTCTTTGTCGTCATGTCCACTTCCACTATCTTCTTCTCTGTCCTCTTGTCCACTTCCATCGTCTTCTTCTCTGTCCTCTTGTCCACTTCCATCATGCTCCTCTCTGTCGTCATGTCCACTTCCATCATCCTCCTCTCTGTCCTCTTGTCCACTTCCATCATCCTCCTCTCTGTCGTCATGTCCACTTCCATCATCTTCTTCTCTGTCCTCTTGTCCACTTCCATCATCCTCCTCTCTGTCGTCATGTCCACTTCCATCATCTTCTTCTCTGTCCTCTTGTCCACTTCCATCATTCTCCTCTCTGTCGTCATGTCCACTTCCATCATCCTCCTCTCTGTCGTCATGTCCACTTCCACTATCATCTTCTCTGTCCTCTTGTCCACTTCCATCATCTTCTTCTCTGTCCTCTTGTCCACTTCCATCATCTTCTTCTCTGTCCTCTTGTCCACTTCCATCATCCTCCTCCTCTCTGTCGTCATGTCCACTTCCATCATCTTCTTCTCTGTCCTCTTGTCCACTTCCATCATCTTCTTCTCTGTCCTCTTGTCCACTTCCACCATCTTCCTCTCTGTCCTCCTGTCTCTCTCCATCCACTTCTTGGTAATCTGCATTACTATGATCTGCAAGACAAGTCTGAGACAAATGTAGAGCAATTAAATGCAGCTTTGGTGGTCTAAAACAAATAGTTGAACATTGGGATATAAAAATAGCTACATTTACTAGATAATAATTCTTTCTCCTGAACTTACCTTTTCAGTAACTTGTCTTCTGTAAAGGGATGTTCTTGGAACTGAAGATGTACAAAGAAATCTCTTGTAGAACAATTTTCTCTGTTTCTGTGGATACAGTAAAAACAAAGATAATAGGAAACCTGAACACAGTAAGAGCTTTATCCACTAGCTAGCACTAGTGTTTATGTATGATTACCCTTGATGACTTACAGTGGACTTGGGCAAACATTTCAGAATGAAGATATAATACTGGAAGCAATACTGTCTTTTGGAAAACCATCAGATAGGTTTATCTTATAGGCTGGGATATTATAATATACCTACCAACCTATTTTTCCTGCAGACGTCATAGTAAAAGTCAGAAGCTATAACACATATATGTTTTAAAGTCTTTAATGAGTGTATGGGGTCTGTTAATGATTTTCACGTAAAAGCAATGTAGGCCTACTTCACATTTTTACATCAAGCTAATAACACTTTAACAAAAATGTCTTGATAGGGTAGTAGTTATCTTGACTTCGTAATGTTATACAGAATACAATATTTTTTCAGGCGGAAGAGTAAAATAGACATTTTCGTTGTAGCCCACAGCATTTCACCAATTGTGTTTTTCTTTACCTGGTTCGGTTGAAGTCTTCTATATTTTGTTGTTCTTGGAGTCCCTATCTCTGGTTGACTCTCGTCAGAATTCAAATGTCTCTTCAGTTTTCGTTTTGCTGGCATGATGATTTGGAATAGCAACTGTAACATACAAGACTGTATAAAACGTCTCTAAAATTCGTATTTAAAAAAAATATATATATCGGCGCCGAGTCTCTGACCAATGAACTGCATCGCTTTTCACTTTCAGCCAATCAGAGCTGCGGCCGTTCTCATCCGTTGCATCCATCTGAGCGGCGGCGTCACTCGCGTGAAAGCAGGTTGGCAGGTTAGGATAGACTACGGTTAGGAGGAAACAATGTCATTCCAATTTGCCATCTACTACTTATTTGATAAAACACTTAAAGTGGAGAGTACGTCGCTCATTCTTGGTAGCAACCAGTTCACCCAAGTTGTATCCAAGCCGGACCTTGATGACGACACGAACTGGATTGAAATAAAGTGGCCTACGAAAAAAGAACCAAAGAGGACGGTGGCTGCTAAGGTTCTGTTATTTGGAGGCAAGTATGGAGAATACCTATTAATTTCCCAACTATTTCAGCTACCTTGCAGCTCTAACTGTTTAATTGTGTCGTTGTTAGGAAGAATGTCTTGGCTAAACTTAATTTTTCTTACTCTTCTTGTTATATCAGACTCCTACAAAGAACTCGTGTCGAAAAAGAATTCGTTCCTTCTCGGTAAGGATATATGGGCCGAGGAGGAAAGCAGGGGTGTGCGCATGAAAAAGAAAATGTGGGGGACCGACGTAGTAAAGCCTAAAACGGCCGTGCAGGTGAGTGCACGCAACTTTCCTTAATGCTAGCGCAAAAGCTGCTCCAATAGTTTGGCTAGCTACACACCCATGTGCTTTCCTTTATGGTAGAGGTTTTGACAAAATTCAAATCATTTAGCTAAGTAAAAAACAGTAAAGCGATGCTAAAATACTCCATTACAAACCATGCATGACAAATCCCACTCAAGTTAAAGTGCATAATTATTTGCAGTAAAATGTAGCTAAACTATCAAAGTAAATGTACTGATTTACTCCCTCTGACTGACATATTGTTATAGATGAAAACATTAAATGAATAATACTGAAACATCATGATGTAGCAGCATTTTGTTGTTGTAGCTGCCAGATGTAGGACTATAGATTCAACTACTGTTACAACTACTGTTCCAAATAAGCTACATCTGGGGGGGGGGGGGTGAGATAATTAATGGAAGATTAAATCAGAAAACATCTAAAATGTCAACCTGATTACACAAAGCTTTCTGTAGGACTCATAAAACTTGGAAACCACTAGTTCAATCATTAACAATGTGCTATGTTTTGATTTTTTTTTTTTTTGCAAATCTTTAGCTTTACACCTGCCAGTAGGATGCACTGAAGCAACACCAAGCAGAAATTAACAATCTAATACTATTAAAAGAGAAAAAGGGCATCACTAATCCTTGAATTTTAAACCAGTTCAGGTTTATTTGATCAATGATGAATATTTATAGTCAAGAAGCAAGAATTTGGCAAGAAACACAATTTGAGAAAGTTTTCCCTTGCGTTGAGTGTGCTCTATATAATCAATGATCTATATAATCATGATCAGGGATTATGGAGGCTCTGTTCTTCGCCACTACTGCCGCACCTCTACTTCCATTGTCTGTCAGGGTGCTGATGAAATTATTTCTGTGTTTTCTCTAGTATAAATTTATCCTGGATTTAATTAGGCTTAGTATGCTAGTGAGAATTTTACACTGTGATGACAGTCTTAACTTTGTTTTTACTTTATAAACGTTTTTGACAGGCAAAACAAACCAGGATCAAAGAGGCAGCCAGCAACCAGGTGTTACAAAACCTAAAGGCTTCCCTGTCTCAAAAGAGGGCCCTAGACACACAAGATCACCACTGCAGTTCTGACGATGAATCTCCACAAAGGGTAAGGCATACTTTTTTCTTGAGCAGGTGGCTACGATGTTTACAACACCAAAAACTGTGGTGTCCTTCAGACACTTCATTAACAGATCTTGACATGAGAAAAATTTGATAGAATGTTTTCGTCCTGTGACTCTAACATCTATTAGACGTAATTAACGTCTAATAGACACAATCATAATTAACACAAATTCTTTGTATTAATTATGATGGTAGTCTGTCTATTTTAGTTTTTAAAAACTCATCTATGCCAACGTCAACTTCAGTGATATATCTTCTATTTTTTTCTAATTAAATATTGTAGTCTTTACTACAACTCAAATTTCAGGATATGATTAATCATTTTCTTACTTTTCCTCAGCCCAGAGAACGGCAAGTACATTTATATTGAATATTATATTATTATGATGAAATTATATCATATTGATTGAATAGGTCAGGCAAAGGTCAGAGATCTTACATCCAGCTGCAGGTAAAACCTTATCTCACAATTGTTACCTATCTTATTTCTTCCAATAAACTCCTTTTGGCTGTCATGTGCATACCAACTAAGCATAATGTATTTCATTTACTTTTATTTAATATATTCAACAATATAATAATTTTCAAACACCTTTCATTATTGTTTTGTCCCACACGGTAGTGTGGATTAGAAGAGTGTCCTTTACATACAGTATTTCCTTTGAGAAATAAAATGTAGATATAAAAAGCATGTACATGCACACATGTGTGTCTAAAAATATTGTCACTAATAACAAATAAGGGCTAATAATAATAATAATAAAATCTTTATTTATATGGAACCTTTAGAACAGCATTTATTAGGGCTAAACGATTTTGGAAAATAATCTGATTGTAATTTTTTTAATCTTAATATTGTGATTTAATGCAATTTTTTTTTCCAGTTTAATTTATCATGTCTTTTTAAACATATACAAACAACAAATCAATTTGTTTCCCCGGCGTGCGGATTAGTTGCTAAAAGACCCGTCCGTCCGTCCGTTTTCTTCTCCTTATCGGGGGTCGGGTCGCGGGGGTAGCAGCTTCAGTAGGGAGGCCCAGACGTCCCTCTCCCCGGCCACTTGGGCCAGCTCCTCAGGAGGAATCCCAAGGCGTTCCCAGCAGAGAGACATAGTCCCTCCAGCGTGTCCTGGGTCTTCCCCTGGGCCTCCTCCTGGTGGGACGTGCCCGGAACACCTCACCAGGGAGGCGTCCAGGAGGCATCCTGACCAGATGCCCGAGCCACCTCACCTGGCTCCTCTGGACGTGGAGGAGCAGCGGCTCTACTCTGAGTCCTCCCCGGATGACTGAGCTCCTCACCCTATCTCTAAGGGAGAGCCCAGACACACTACGGAGAAAACTCATTTCAGCCGCTTGTATCCAGGATCTCGTTCTTTCGGTCACGACCCAAAGCTCGTGACCATAGATGAGGGTAGGAACGTAGATCGACCGGTAAATGGAGAGTTTCGCCTTTTGGCTCAGCTCTCTCTTCACCACAACGGATCTGTAAAAAAGGCTGTGCTAAAAGACCCACCGCATCTAAACTCAGAGCAGAAATGATTGCGTTCTGCCTACGATATATTTCAACCAAAATTGCAATCTTGACTTTTCTCCGCATTAACCACAAGCAACAAAAATGGCCTCTAAATAAAGATGTTTGTAAACAAGAACTATTTAAAACAATAATTTTTAATGTTTCTATTAATCAGAATATTGTTCAAGAGAACAGCTTTTAGTTGATTTAGACATCAATCCTTGTTGAACATAAGTACAACCAACAAGCAAGTCTATGTATTAAACTGATTGACCAGAACTTAATGCTATATATGATTATATAAACTCTAAAACAAGTAATAAAGTTAGATTATCTCACTGCTGCTACTGTCTTCCCTTCCATGTGGAGGCAAACCCACTTTAAACATTTTACCAACACCTAATGGACGTGTCTAATTCCCTGATTGTTACATAGCCAAAAATTGCAGACCTCTGCGATTTGGAAATTGCGTTTTTTAAAATCGTGATTATATTGAAAATGCGATTAATTGTGCAGCCCTAGCATTTATTATAATTACAAGTGTGCACAGGATGGGATCACAGCTGTTAGATTGTCATTCACAGATCTCAATCAGTCAGCATGACAGCTGGACAAACTGTAGTGTTTGTCTGTTGTGTTTATTGGGATCCAGAAAAACAAGCATAAAACAATCACGATCTATAACATGCAAAATAAACACGACATTATATCTGCCGCTGTTTCCTCCCACGATTCTTCACATCAGGTTCTGTAAATGTCTGTGGTACCTTAATGAGGTTCAATGTGATTCTAATCTCTTTTTTTCTCTTTTCTGCCAAATATTTCATTCTCCCTTGAAGGAACTGACGGGCGATAATACTGATCATGGCATGGCACCTGGAATGAATGAAATCATGTCTGCCCTTCATGGTTGGTGTTCTGATTGGAATTAGAGGGGCTGACATGTCAAAACACACTATATTTACTAAACAATGATTTAGGGTGTTTCCACATTATTGTCATGTACTGAACTTAAGCACCATTACGTTGACTAACTAACAAACCAAATGTTTTCCCCCCTTATTGTTACATTCACCTAGACCTGCCAGAAATGATTAAATCAATGAGGGAGTGTGTGGAGTGTGTCAGGGCATTGATGTCCTCGTTCGGGGGGACCCCTTCATCTGCAATATCATCTTCTCCTGTGGACAGTGCAATTGAACAGGTATGTTATAATTGAGGGATGAATGTATGTATTCATTACTTGATAGTTCATTCACAAAGTATTCTATATTTGCATTATGGACCTTTTGTCTTTGGCAGCATCATCCTGTGTTGGTGATTAAGTCAGCAATATAGTGTTGGGATTTAACAGGTTACATGTTAAATCCCAACAGCTAGTCTTCCTAGCTGTTTGCCATGGTAACAACTAATGGGGATCCTTAATAAAAATTACAAATTACAAAATTACATGTTTCACAAATCAGCCATATGAATTATATTGCTGTCAGTGGGAACCTCAACACCACTGATCATAGCACTCCCTAGTTGTTTACAGGGCTCCAGACTAACTTTTTTTACTAAGAGCACAGTGGCCGCTAACTTAAAATTTTAGGAGTGCGCACTTTATATTGGCTTGTAAAGTAAATATTCACATTTTCTCTCAATGGCACTGTATTAATGATAAATGATAAATACTTTGACAATAAATGCAGAAACTACAATATTTTAAATTCATATTTACATTATGTTTCAGACCGCAGAAGTTTGTCAGCAACAAAAAAGTACTAGTACTGTGTCCAAAGTAAAGATTGAATTCAGCACATTGTTGGTCATTCCTCATAAGTAGGTAGAGATAATCTGTCTAATTTTTCCTCTCTTTCTCTCCCATATGCAGCACCACTTGGCAGGCAGCACAGTGACAGTTTCAAAGAGGGCCTTCATGCGGTTGAATAGATCTCGCATGAGCATTTTTGCCCAGGAGCTGGCTGTCCTGGTATTCACAAAGGAGGGCCTCGCACAGTCCACCCTAACTGGAAAGTCTGGGAGGGGGGGGCCGCCAAAAACACAGCTTGATGTTGCCAAAGTGCAGGCTATTACAGGTATGTAATTGTCTTGAGTTACATGCAGTCTATTTAAAAGCTTCTGTGATTTCTATCCACCTTATTTTCAAATGCCGAAGCAACTATGGGTCCAGCTTCCGTTTTTTTGTGCGGAACTTCAGTTTCAGCGCTTCCCTTGGCCAAATAACGTTAGTTTGACTGAAATGACAAACTGTCGCGGCAACATTGTCAAAAATTGCAGAGCGATCGAAGTGGCAGGTTAGTGCCACAGCCTCAAACTATTCATGACTGAAAGGATGACATGAAGAAGTGCCTCATATAACAAACGAGGACATTTTAACCTGTTTGTGTTGTCACTTGGTGCGGATGGGTACTGCGGTGAACCTCCACACTGGAAAAGTTAGCACGGTGTTAATAAATATAAACACGGATGACGTGGTATCCGTGGAGGCTGATGTCCGTTAAAGCCAAAGCAAGTCTGACGTTCACTCTGCTGAATCCTGACTACATCAACCGGCTCCACCGCGACGACCGGAGCGCTCTGATGCTGCAGCTCCAGGGGAAGCCTTCAGTCAGGCAGCAGCGACTTATGGAAGGTAGGCTAAAGAATTATTAACCTACCTTCTGCTAAAGATACACTTTAGTTCTGTACATGTTCGAAGTCAACATCCACTTGATCAAAATATGAATAAATGCAAATAACATAAGCAAGTGAAATGGATTGCAAAATGTAATAATACACCCTTTAGTTGGACACAATTTTTGTATAAGTAAACATTTAAATAGTCTGGAAATATGAATATACAATACTTAAAGTTATTAAAAATGAAAAGTAACTCCAAAATGTAAAACCTCAAGGTGCTAAATAAAGAATATTTAAAAGCAGAAATCCAAAACACATTCTTATGTATTATATTTCTTAAGTGTTTCTTCTTCTTTTCTCTATCGGTGTCTGCAGTATCAGCATCTTAAATCATAGGCGACTCTGACTATGGAGCGGTCTGTTTAACCTCTGCATCACAGTGGCTGCAATCTGTCAAACGCAAGACCACAATCAGTTTATTAAACAGCATGAAACATCAAGACTACCTAAAACTACGCTAACACCAGGCTAATAGAGCACCACCTGCATCATTACTCAATATTACTCAAATATTCATATCACATACATTCCTTCTAGTTTTTACAAACAGCCTGTGTTAGTGTCTGGGATGCCATGTGTAAGGTTACACAATAAGATATAACAGCAATAGTTTGGGTTCTTTACTGTGATGGGAAAAAAATGGGTTTTCATTTTTAAAGTCAGATTTCCATGACATTATACATTTGTAAATGTCACAGTTCCAAACTAAATATTATATTACACAGCTAAAGGTTTAGCTTGTAAACTATATATTAAGATGCAAACCAAGCATTTAGTTTTCAAATTAAATATTTAACTCCAAATGAAATGCTTAGTTTACAAACTAAACATTTACATTGGAGCTAAATATTAAGCTTTTTAAATATTTAACTTGGAACTTTGACTTATTTATAGATTTATGAATAACAACAATATGAAAAATGAACCCTGCCTTTTTTCTCTCTTTGTATAACTTTACAAACGGAACCCCAAAGGCCTACCAGCAGCGATGAAACATATCCAGATAATAATTTAAAGAGAGAACAAAGCTAAAAGATGGCAGGCTTCATGAAAGCGTATGTTTTATCAGGAGCGGCACAATCTAAGGAGTTAGTTAAAGATGGCTAACGTAAACATCCCTTAGCTTACCTGTGTCTGCTCTCCTCTTTATCTCCTTGTTTTTGTTTTTAATGGAACTTCGTAGCCAAGCCACTTTTCTGGCATCGTGTGGTCTTCTGTTGGTCTTTTTGTCCACAAAATGAAAAGAACAAACATACGGTCGCTTCGGTGGTTTCTTCAGATTTAAAGCTTTTAACCACAGGCGAAGGAATTTCTCATTGCTCGGCTGGGGGTGGAGGAAGTAGGGCCCCTCATATCTGCAGCTCTTGTACATGGTCGATGATTAAAACACTACTGCTCCACGTAAACCTTTCTTTTACACCCGTTATTATGACAGCCTCTAACTGGACAAACGATCCCAGTCTTCCTCGAAGTCATAATGACGATTCATTTGAGACGAAGTAACTGCATGAGTCGCTTTTTAGCAAGCTACCCAGTGACAGGAAGTGAGCGACTGGAAGTCTTGCACAAAAAAACGTTAACTCGCTGACTCCGTATTTCCATTGAAAATTAGGTGGATAGCAGCTATATCATGTGGAAACAGACAACCAGTTATTATTATTATGTGTTGGACTATGTACTGGTAGCGATATTGGTATATCATACTGATACAATTTGTCAGACTTTTCTGATGTACTGTTCAAAAATACTATGAATATGCTGCGTGACTTACAGTATCTCTCTGTCTGGTTAACAGACGCTGTTCTTCTGGAGTTTCCGCAGACAAGTGTCTCTGATGTGCGCACGGCCATCAGACGAAAATGTAACAATGAGCAGTTCAGCCAAAAAAAAGGAAAATAATGTGTGGTGGGCGTGTTTTTGTATGGTACGAGGGTTTAGGGGTGCAATAATAAGGAATGTTGTTTTTCATTGTTCAGTATTCCTCTGTGTTCTTTAAAGTTTATTTGTAATGTTTAGGTCTGCTGCCTGACATTGGCATATTTCTACAAAGTGTACTAAAGTACCAATATTTGAAAATGTGTTGTAAGTTTTATAATGAAAATGGTTAAAGTCGATATGTAAATGTTTATACATTCAGAGATAGTACAAGTTGTTGTATTATTTGTAATGTACTATAATTTGGACATGTTTCAAATACATTAAAGTATATTTTTTCACCTGCATGGAAGTATATCCACAAGTCTTTCAGCATTTAGTATACTGTTAATACATTTGCAAGAATGTGCAAGGTAGAAAGTAGTATAGCAATGTAATGATAAAGTATATTTACTATTAACTGCAAAGTATGCTTTTTTAGTAATTGGAATAAGCCAACAGTATAATTAAGCATATTATTACCACAGTAAGAGTATATTAAAAGTATAAAGCTTATATATTTTTAAGACACTAACAAATAATTTTTAATGTAGTTATAATACAACCATAGTGCACTTTAATTTGACTAATTAAGCATATATTAGTACATATAAACTCATATACTTAAAGTATACAAAATATACTTTAAGTTGTTCCACTTTAGCACATCAAAGTACACTAAATACACTTCAAGTTGAGCTTGTCCACAATTTAATTACAATTAAAATATATTTAGTACAAAATTAGTTGTTCCAAAATAGCATGCTTCAAGTTAACTAATCATAAACACACTTAAAGTATAGTAATGATTAGTGTGCCTTCAAGTACACAAAAGTATGCTAAATTTTAGTACACTTAGCACATTTATTTTTCAGCAGGGCATGGCTATTTTTACGACTGCAACCTGTTGCGGAAGGTGCAAGAATAATTTGCAGAGTTTTTTGAATTAATCACGTATTGCGCAATAGACAGGATCCTTTAGCGCAGCGCGACAGTGTAATTGTAGAGAGATTTTTCTTGGTGGCTGTTATAAACAGACAAACACGTCATTTACCAGTGGCTTTTAAAGAGGAAAAAGTGGTGTTAGAGTCATAAATAGAAAATATTTAAGTTATTTGTATGATGGTTTGCTTTTTATTTTTATCATATTCAGTATAAAGATTTGTTCAGGCCATTTTATTGTGTGCTGAACAGCCAATAGCAGCACTGCTGATCAATGTTTCTACTATCGATACATTTCCCCTTTTAAAGAAACGCATGAGCGCTCAGTTGTCTCAGATAACTCAATCCAGCCATACTAATCGTAAACAACAGGTGAGTTCGAAGAACCCAATTAGCCGGATCATGATTAGCCGGATGAAATTATCTTGGATGTGTCATTTGATCTCGGATGTTTTAAGCAACGTTTGAAGAACGGGCCCCTGTTTTGCGATTGCTGGCTTTGCCAGGCAAGTGACGGCAAGCAAAGTCGTGACTTTGTCGTGGCAACGTGAACTCATCTTAACAGCGTTAAAGCTTTCTTGCGCACACTTTGACTACATAAAGTGGTACTTTAACCTGCAAGTTCACTCATCTTCATTATAACGGATGACATTAAATCATACACCGAAAAATAAATAGCCAGTAACTATCTTCTAAATGTTAGTTTTCTTTACATGAATAAAATTACCCCTTGCAATACTACTCCGTTTGTTTAGTCTCACCCTTGTTCCTTTCTTCCTCTTCTTCCTATCATCAGAAGTGGAGGAGCTTGAGGAGTCAGCAGAAGGGTGGCTCTGAGCTTGAGTTGGAGGATCCAGAAAAGTCAGCATGTGATGTGAATGCTTCAGGGGATGAGTCATAATTTCTCATGTTTCTTGATGCTGTATAAAGACAACACAATGAAATATTGACCACTATAGATAGGGGATAGATTTGATTACAACTGTTTTGAAATAGATTGCATAATATATACTGAACTGTGATAGGATTGTGTTCCTGTCAAGTATGGAAGACTATGAATCAAAGACTATAAATTAAAAATAGATACAGAAGGAATAAAAGCATTTAAAAACAAAGCAATTAATAAATAAAGTTGACAATTGTAATAAGAAATAATTAAATGAGGTGATTATTAAAAAAGAATAAATAAGGTAATTGTAAGAGATATTTACATTTATGTCTCATTACATAATTTAATTATTTATTTATTGTACTTTTGTGCATTTATTTTATTCTTATATATTTATTTTTAATCATGTCATAGTCCTCCATAATCAAGGGCTTGATTTAGGTTTATGTGTGTAAAAACAAGTGCAAACTATATTCAGTTAAAAAAAAACACCATGATTAAAATAACTCATATAATACTCAACATAATGGTGAACACCACTGACTTACTCTGAGAGAGCTGTTTTTTTTAAAAAAAAGTCTCTCTTTTCGGTTAGCTGTTTGATCAAGTCTTCCTGACAAGCTATTTTTATTTTAGCCAGCTCCAGCTCATGTTTGTGCTTCTGGAGTTTGGCAGTGGGCCCATTTGGGAGCACATGATAAAAACACACATTCAAACTTAATACTAATCACAGATAATACTTACCAGGAGGGGTGTATACAGGGGCAATTTAATACACAGATAAAAACTACCAACATCAACCAAAAAGTTAAAGAGGAATTAAAGGCCTGTACAAATAAAATAATCATAACTCAGTTCTATTTTTCATGCAGTATTCTTTGTTAACAAAAAACAAAACATCATAATCAGACAGTGCACTTCTAGAGAGAGAAGCTATATTTTTTTCATAATATAACCCACCTGTTTATTGGCATAGCAGGAGACAAAATAAGTTATTAAGTTACCAGTTGCATAAACTACAGTATTTTTTTAAACAGGTCAATGTAACTAAGTGCCTATTTTAGCCATAGATGTTTGTAACAAAGAAAACTGTAGGGATTAGGTCGCTTATGTGAATTTGATTCACTTCACCCCTCACTAAAACACAGAAGTGCGTCCAAAAAAACCCCAAAAAACTAAAAAACTAGTTACCTGCAGGTGAACTAACCAGAAAAGTCATCCTCCAAATCACAGCGGCTCCTCTTGTCACCATTATTTTTTCGAGGCCCAGAGAGGGTTTATACTCTTCTCTGGGGCGAAGACGTTGTGGCCACTCCTTCCATTTTATGTGCGGGATCATTTTCGTCTTCTTCTTTCCCTTGATTGGCGGATTGCAAACAACTTATAGGTGCATATCGCCACCTACTGTACATGAGTGTGTAGCTCTATAGTTCCACCTGCTATATTCTATTTTTTAATTTTGTGTTATGTAAAAATAAATGCTTTAATAATGACCATATTTTCCTCCCTATCTCCATCTGTCCCTAAAATTCCTTTAATACTCCATTCTCTCCCTTTTTCCATAATTACATTCCTCATCCTCTCTCTTTCATATGCATATTTAATGCAATTCATCAGAACATGATCCACGTTTTCTTTACCTCCATAACCCTCACATATATCATTATTTCTCTTCCCTATTATATACATAAACTCATTCAAGTAGGTGTTTACAGTTCTTAATTTAGTAAAAATTATCTCTTCCCTTTTGCTTCTTTCTCCATAATTTTTTATTATTACAGATTTTTGAACCCTATATAATCTTCTTCCTTTCTCATCTTCATCTTATATTTTTAGCCATATTTCTTTCTTTTTAATTATTGATTTACCTTCCCCTTTCCCAAATGTAATCTGATCTGTATTCTGCTTTCCTAAAGCCTTTTTAGCTAGCTTGTCTGCTGTTTCATTTCCTTTCACCCCTTCATGTGCTGGTACCCAACAGAACAGAACATCTATTCCACACCTATATAACCTATATAAACTCTATGCACGGGATCAGTCGTGACTCAGCTACCATAGACATAATATAAGAATAGAGCCCGCATTTACTGTCGTGGCGCAGGAATTACAGCCGCCATCTTGGGGCGGTCGACCTGCTACCTTAACCTGCTGATTTAAGCTGAACACACTAATGATACCTCAGCACTGTGCAGCGTATTTTTGTTTAAATCGACGGACTATTGACGTCAGGGCTCGAGGGATAACTTTTCACAAGTAAGATTAAAAGATATAGTTTATATTAGAATGTGATTTTTCTAATATTAGAGAGATACAGGTCTACACGTCCAAGTTTTTGGGACTTAGTCTCTCCAAAATTGCATCTACTCCGTGAAGGCATCAGAGCTTTAGACATTGTTGAATAATATATATATATATATATATATATATATATATATATATATATATATATATGTCAGGACTCAGCTGGCAGGGCCGTGCAGCTTGCTGCCGGTCCTGCCATCTCTGCTTCTTCCGTAGGTGTTCGTGGTTGACTGATGGGCGGGGTGCACGCACCTGCGGCTGGTTCTGCAGCACTGGAGCAGCACTATAAGAACTGCGCTCGAACAGTGGGAGGATGCCAGAGTGTTACCGTTGTGGTATGCCTAATCGGCCACGGTCTCTCACCAGCTACGAAGATCCTTAAACTAAAAGCTTACCTTTGTGTCTCCCATGTTGCCTCCTCGTGCTCCGATGATTCTTCTCATGCCTCAGTGTCACCTCTCGTGACGGCTCCTCCGTGTGTTCCTCTGGTTCCTTCTGACTCGGGTTCCCCGTCCCTGGATAACAAGGTACCTGTTAGAGCCATAAATAGAAAATATTGAAGTTATTTGTATTATGGTTTGCCTTTTATTTTGTCGTGTTTCAGTGAGGGAACTGATATTTGTTAAGACAATTTTATTGAGAGGTATGGTTTTATTTTGAAAGGCGCACTTCCTGTCAAGCCGTATTGTGGAGAAAACTGTGAACTGACTGTTTAGACAGGAGCAATACAGTTTTTGACCGTGAAGCTGTGTAGGAATAAGAAGAAGAAAAAACAGAGAATTGTAAAAGATAGCAACATTTTTGTATTTACATTTTTTCTACATTTTTTCTAGATAAAGAATTTTTTGATAAAAAGACACGGTTTCACGCGTCCACTACTTTTCTTTAGAGTTTAAGGAATGACACAGATATTGGATCTGATGCCATAACATTAGTCAAAAACTGCTCCAAGAGGATAAAAGGACACGGAAGGACAAGGAAACGGAGCGGAGTAAGCTTTGAGAGGACGAGAGGTTGAGAGCCATTCACAAGACTTGGATTGCCATGAGTAAATGACCAGCTAACATGCTAATGACGAAGCTAACTATGCTAACTGAGGGAGCTCTCATTTACCCAGCATGGGTGGTTTGCAACAAGACATAAGAGATAGAGAAGATGTTTTACGTTTATGGACTATAAAAGCCTTTTAGAGAAAGAGAATAAATATTGGACATAGTTTGAGACTGAAGTATGGAGGAGAAAAGATCGTTTGTTTCCGCATCAGACGTAATGCAGGCAGGTGACCACAAGAGGGAACCAAAATACACACAAAAGGCACTCGAAGGAGAAACTTATCAGGCTTTTCAGTCAAAGGAGGACAAAAATGGCTCAGATTACGGCTAAAATGAAGGAAATAGACAGCATGAAAAATTATGAAGATCATGTTGATAAAGTGGAATCAGAAACACTTCAGATTTTTTTACAAGCTGCATGAAGAGTTTATATAGCTAAACAACAATGTTGCACAGATGTTATCTGAAGAAGAAGCTAACACAGATCAGTGTGAATGGTACGCGTCAAAGGCAGCTATTATTAAGCAGTTTTTGCATGAGACAGAAAGTTGGATTCAAGAACGTAAAAGACATGTTCAAAATGAAGAGGAGGTTACTCCACATGACAGTGTTTCTGTGATAGCTGATCTTCGTCGTCAAAGAAGTAAGAGCAGATCGAGTTCCAGAACTGGAGGTTCTTGTGTTGTGTCGAACACTAGTTCAGTGGCTCGCAAGAAAGAGGAGGCTAAAACAGCAGCTCTTCTAGCACAAGCTGAATCGCTAAAAAGGAAAAAAGCGATACAATTACAGGAAGCAAAGCTAAAGGCTGAGTTGGAGGAGCTGGAGATGGAAACTGCAATAGCAGCCTCTACTGCTAAGCTCAAGGTTTTCCAGAACCATGAAAATCCCCGAGATGCCATGAATGAATATGTGAAATACAGGCTGGAAGAACCTGCACCAGGTCTTCCAAGATCCCAGCTTGTACAGGAAGTCCATGCTCCAATGACAGCAAATGATGAAGAGGAGGAAGATCATCCGATTGTTAATGTGTCTGCTAGTATGAGAAAACGTTCACCTCAGGCATATTTGTGTCCTCAGGATCACTCAGATGGAGCTTCACCTACAGGTCTTCAGGATCCCACGTCTGCAGGTGACAAGATTTATGAAGTGATGCATCATCAGAACCTGATCACTGAAATGTTGGTCAAGCAGCAAAGCCTGTCACTGCTGCCCAAGAGAGACATTCCTGTGTTCTCAGGTGATCCACTCACGTATAGATTTTTTATCAGAGCATTTGACAATACTATTGACAACAAGACAGAAAATGAGAAAGATAAACTCTTCTATCTGGAACAATATACACGTGGAGAGCCGCAAGATCTGGTGAGAAGCTGTGAACACATGACCCCAGAGAAAGGCTACAGAGAAGCTAGACAACTGCTTCATAAGCAATATGGCGATAATTTAAAAATAGCCATGGCTTACATTGAAAAGGCTTTAAAATGGCCACAAATAAGAACAGATGATGTTAAGGGTTTAAATGCTTATTCTCTCTTCCTGATTGGTTGCCGAAACACGATGCAAGATGTTGACTACATTGAAGAAATGGACAACCCAACAAACATGAGAGTCATTCTGTCCAAATTGCCATATAAGCTGAGGAAGCGATGGCGGAATGTGGTATTTGAAATGCAGGAAGCAAGAGGAAGAAGAGTAAGGTTCACACATCTGGTAGATTACATTGATAGACAAACAAAGATCATCTCAGATCCATTGTTTGGTGATCACCAGGAAGTCAGTCTATCTACAAAACAAAAGGAAACAGGCTGTTTTGTGAGAAAATCAAAGGAAAGTACACCAAGAAGTAGCAGTTTTGCTACAAGTGTTGACACAGAAAAACAGAAATTTTCACAGTCAAGCCAAATCACAAAGACTGATAATAGCAAAGCATCTCAAAATAACTGTTTGTACTGTGACAAGAATCACAATCTTGACAATTGTAAAAAATTCCAGAAACAAGCACACAAGGAAAAGATTGAATATTTGAAATCTAAAGGTTTGTGTTTTGGATGCCTTGTTCCAGGTCATTTGAGTAAAGATTGTTCAAGAAGACTGACATGCCAGTTATGTTTGCGGAAACATCCAAGCATTCTACATGTACAAAGAGAAGAAAAGTCATCACCTAAAAAAGAAAGAAACACCACATGTGAAACTCATACCACTACAGCTGTAAGCCAGGAGATGTGTGGATACACTGGGGCCGGAAGCAAAGAAGAAGTTTTGGCCATTGTTCCGGTAAAGCTCAAGTCTAAAAAAGGCACCAAGGTAATTGAGACATATGCCTTCATAGATCCTGGCAGTACAGCTACATTTTGCACAGAGAAGATCAGGAGAGTGCTGAACTTAAGAGGCAGTAGGACGGACATTTTGCTCCGAACTATGGGACAGGAGAAGCTTGTTCATAGTCACATCCTGTCAGAACTGGAAGTCAGTGGATTTGAGGAAGAAAAATACATTGACTTACCTTCAGTGTTCACACAACCTGAAATTCCTGTCAAAAGGGCTAACATTCCAGATCAGAAAGACCTTTGGAAGTGGGCATATTTGGATGAGGTTCGTCTTCCAAGTATCAAGGCAGAAATTAGTCTGTTGATCGGTGCTAATGCTCACAAAGCAATAGAGCCGTGGAAAGTCATCAATAGCCAGGGAGACGGTCCATACGCAGTGAAAACATCAATTGGATGGATTGTCAATGGTCCTGTGAAGGGAGAAGAGGACGTTCCACACAGTGAGAACGAGTTGCCAAGGTTAACGTTGAACAGGATTACAGTGGCAAGCATTGAGGAAATGCTGACACAACAATATAATTTGGATTTCACAGAGCGTAGCTGTGAAGACAAAACAGAGATGTCACAAGATGATCGGCAGTTCATGAAGGATGTGGAACAGTCTTGTCAGTCCATTGATGGACATTACTGTATAAGTCTACCATTTAGGAACAAGTCTCTGAAGATGCCCAATAATCACAGTCTAGTTGAGCAAAGAGCCATCAACCTCAAGAAAAAGCTCATAAAGAACCCTGAGTTTCATGCTGACTATAAGGCTTTCATGTCTGACATCGTAGCAAAGGGTTATGCTGAAAAGGTGCCTGCAGACAGCCAGTTCAACAACGGAGAGGTGTGGTACATCCCACATCATGGGGTGTATCATCCAAAAAAGAAGATGATCAGAGTTGTCTTTGACTGCACTGCAACATATCAGGGAGTTTCACTGAACAACCAGTTACTTCAAGGCCCAGAACTCACAAATACTTTGATTGGGGTGTTGACAAGGTTTAGAATAGAGAAGATTGCACTGATGGCCGATATAGAGGCAATGTTTTACCAGGTCAGAGTACCACCAAAGGACTCTAATTTCCTGTGTTTTCTGTGGTGGCCTGATGGAGATTTGAACGGAAAGCTGGAGGAGTATAGAATGACCGTGCATATTTTTGGAGCCACGTCATCTCCAAGTTGTGCATGTTTTGCCTTAAGAAAGACAGCTGAGGCCAAAGAAGGTGAGGCAACAGCTGAAGCAGCTAAAACCATCAAGAGAAAGTTTTACATGGATGATTGTTTGGCAGCTGTGGCTT
Source organism: Fundulus heteroclitus (assembly GCF_011125445.2). Classification (NCBI taxonomy): domain Eukaryota; kingdom Metazoa; phylum Chordata; class Actinopteri; order Cyprinodontiformes; family Fundulidae; genus Fundulus; species Fundulus heteroclitus. The sequence goes on along the minus strand of NC_046384.1, from coordinate 21,999,824 downwards.
CAGAGGACCAAGCAATAGCACTTTCACAATCTCTGAAGGCTCTATGCTTCCAGGGTGGATTCAACCTGACAAAATGGGTCAGTAATAGCAGAAAGGTTCTGTCATGTATCCCTGAAAGTGAAATAGCTGCAGAGATGAAGGATTTGGATTTGAACAAAGATACTCTGCCTACCGAAAGAGCTCTAGGAATACATTGGTGTACGGAGTCAGACACTTTCATGTTTAAAGTGAACGTACCAAGAAAACCTGCCACAAGGAGAGGAATTCTCTCAGTCGTTAACTCAGTCTATGACCCTTTGGGCTTAATTTCCCCATGTATCCTTCCTGCCAAGCTGATTTTGAGAGAACTCTGTCAAAGAAAACTGAGCTGGGACGAGGATGTTGGAGAAGGAGACTTGCAAAGATGGATGCAGTGGGTTTCAGAACTCGAGGAACTTTCCTGCTTTCACATAAAGAGATGTATCAAGCCAGATGATTTCTGCCCCACAGCTAAGGCAGAGATCCACCATTTCTCGGACGCAAGCGATGTTGGTTATGGCACTGCTTCATACCTATTGCTGATCAATGAAGATGGAAGAAAGAACTGTGGATTGCTCATGGCTAAATCCAGAGTTGCCCCTCTGAAGAAAATAACAGTTCCTAGGATGGAACTGACTGCTGCAGTCATAGCAGTGAAGGTTGACAGGCTGTTAAAACAGGAGCTGGAGACCCCCCTTGGAGAGTCTGTTTTTTGGACAGATAGCATGACTGTACTTAGGTACATAGAGAATGAAGCTTCACGTTTCAAGACCTTTGTGGCCAATCGGGTTGCATTCATTAGGGAAGCTACTTCACCATCTCAATGGAGATACGTGAATAGTTCACTTAATCCAGCAGATACAGTTTCACGTGGTACAAAATTTACCAATCTCATCCAGAGCCGCAATTGGATTTGTGGCCCACATTTTCTTTATGAAGATGAGTCTGAGTGGCCTGCAAGACCTGGCATACCAAACACCATGGACGAGGAGAGTGAGATCAAAAGTACAGCGCTAGTCAGTCTCTTGACCACGACTGAAGTTACACCCATGAAAAAGCTGGTGGAATACTACTCTGACTGGCACAAACTGAGAAAAGCTGTTGCATGGATGCTACGCATGAAAGACCTGCTTCACTACCTCGTTGAGAAAAGAAAAAAGTGTAAGGAGGTTGCTGTCCTGAAAGAGACAGGATCATTGAAGCAGTCCCAGAAAGTGCATGAAGAAATGATGGGACTGAGAAAGTCAGTGAAAGGAAAACCTTTGTCTGTGCAGGACTTGGAAAACGCAAAGGTGGTGCTAATACATCACAGTCAAATTAGAGATGTTTTCAGAAGAGTTGTCTTCACTCTTAGGTAAGGATCCCCAGGTAAAGAGGTTAAATCAGCTTTCCAAATTAGATCCTTTTCTGCACGATGGCATCATCAAAGTTGGAGGTCGATTGAACAAGTCAGCCATGCCAGAGGAAGCAAGATGCCCAACTGTGTTGCACAAAGAACATCACATTACTAGGCTAATTCTGCAACATGTTCATCAACAAAATGGTCACTGTGGAAGGAATCAGCTGATTGCAAAGATCAGACAGCAGTATTGGATACCAGGACTGAACAGGGCAGCCGGGACTATAATATCGAAATGCATCACATGCAGAAAAATACATGCGAAGCCTGCAGTCCAGAAAATGGCAGACTTATTGGAGGAGCGTGTACTCCCAGACAAGCCACCGTTCACTCATGTGGGAGTGGACTATTTTGGACCTTTTGGTGTAAGAAGGGGACGCAGCATAGTGAAGCGCTATGGTGTACTGTTTACATGCTTTGCATTGAGGGCAGTCCACATAGAGGTTGCTCATTCTTTGGATACCTCATCATGCATAAATGCCATCAGAAGATTTGTATGTAGAAGAGGTCAAGTTTCTACCCTGCACTCAGATAATGGCACTAATTTTATTGGTGCTGAAAAGGAGCTTAGGGAAGCCATAACTGAGCTTGATCATTCTAAAATAAGAGAAGAGCTGATGCCAAAGGGTATCTCATGGACCTTTAACACACCAACTGCCTCTCATCAAGGTGGAATATGGGAAAGACAGATTTGTACTGTAAGGAAGGTGTTGAACTCTGTTTTGAAGCAACAAACATTAGATGATGATGGTCTTCACACACTATTATGTGAAGTGGAAGCAATCATAAATGATCGTCCTTTGACTGCTGCATCAGATGATCCAAATGATCTGGAGGTTTTGACCCCAAATCTGTCAGGATTGTGGAGGCGAGGACCTAGGCGGCAACGAGGCAGAGGCAGGTGCATGGGGTTAAACAAAAGATATTTAATGAAAGCAAAACTTACAAGACCTCTGGCAGCAACAGCACGGGGCAAACACAGGAAGACGCAGAGGATGATCACAGAATGACCCGACGACGGGGAAACAAACTGAGGCAACTTATATACACGCGCACACACACAACGGGGATAATTAAACACAGGTGAGTCCAATCAACAGAAACACAACACAGGATCCTGACATTACCCCCCCCCCCTTAAGGGCGGATCCCAGACGCCCACTAGTGTCCAATCAGAAAGGGAAAACAACCCGGCCAGGGTGGGTGGAGGGGGTCTAGGCGGGCTAGAGTCCAACAAAGAGTTCAGGTGGCTCAAAACGGTGGCTTGGGAGCACTGAACTGCGGCAGCAACGACTTTGGGAACAGATGGGGCCGGCGGAGGACGGCCCGGGTGTGGCAAACGGCGGAGCAGCAGGGTCCTCGGCAGGCACCGCGGAGGGCGACCACGGCGGCGGCGAAGCAGCAGGGACCTCGGCGAAGCAGCAGGGTCCTCGGCGGGCACCGCGGAGGGCGACCTCGGCGGCGGAGAAGCAGGGTCTCAGGCGGCCGGTGACGGAGCTTCATCCCGGTCTGCCAGACGTGGAGCTCCAGAGCAGGACCCTCAGAGAACTGGGGAGCGGAGACTGGAGGCGGGTCCCCCTGGACCGCCTCGCCGGACTGGGGAGCGGAGACTGGAGGCGGGTCCCCCTGGACCGCCTCGCCGGACTGGGGAGCGGAGACTGGAGGCGGGTCCCCCTGGACCGCCTCGCTGGACTGGGGAGCGGAGACTGGAGGCGGGTCCCCCTGGACCGCCTCGCCGGACTGGGGAGTGGAGACTGGAAGCGGGTCCCCCTGGACCGCCTCGCCGGACTGGGGAGCGTCGTGGAAGGGAAGCGGGTCCCCCTGGAACCCTTCCCGGGACTTGAGAGCGTCGGCGGCCTCGGACTGCGGCGGAACGTCGGCGAAGGCCAGCGGCGGCGGGACGTCAGCGAAGGCCGGCGGTGGCGGGACGTCAGCAAAGGTCGGCGGCGGCGGGACGTGCACACCCTTGCAGGCTTTGGCCGTGGCGGGCGGAGCAGGACCTTGGATGGCCGGCGGGACAGAGCTTTCTTTGGCCGGCTGTACTGAGCTTCCTTCGGCCAGCTGTACTGAGCTTCCTTCGGCCGGCTGTACTGAGCTTCCTTCGGCCGGCTGTACAGGTACGTGCACACCCACGCAGGCTTGGGCCGTGGCGTGTGCAGCGGGATCTTCAGCGTCGGCCAGTGGGATTGCGGTCTTCTGCGGCCGGCGGAGCGGAGAACTTGGAGACGAACGCGTCTGGCTGGGCCTCGAGGGAGGTTCTGTGCCGGTGAGCCCAGCGTCTGCGCCAGGGGAAACCAGATTGCGATGCAGAGACCGCTGGTGGTGAGGCAGCGGTGAAGACAGCAGCAGAGGCGAAGGTCGATGAAGGTGCGTGGGCACCCACGCAGGCTTTGGCCGTGGCGTGCGCAGCAGGAATGGTCCAGCTGGGATCATCTCTGTCTCCATAGAAGAAGTCCCACAGACTGGATTCCTCCACGTGAGGCGCTCAAAGACAGCTTGGAACTAAAGAAGGCTGGTCACAGGCGCTGCCCTTGAAATCTGTTGAAGAAAGACTTACATTGGGAAAGTGGAGGGAGATAAAAAAGACAGGTGCTTCACGATCTATGTTCCCACATATAGTGTGAAGCATCCCGCAAAAAACCTCATTAGCACAAATAGCACAGATAATTACGAGACACACATATGCAGAAAGGTAAACATTTGAGTGCTGGTCGGGTGAAATGTCTTCTGTATATGTGAGCATCTGTATGTGTGTCTGAGTGTTTGTGTTTCCGTGGGGCATCTCCAGAGGCCATTTGTCCTTGGTCTTATCCGGCAGCCAACAGTTCAGAGAGACTTGCCACAGATGTTCAGCAAGGAAGGTGGGGGGTAGCAGGGGATTTATGCGATGTCGCCATAACAACTCATGGAGAATTTGATAGTGGAAAGTCTGATTTAAAAAACAGAATTTGTTATGAGAACAAGCTGAAACCAACTTTTCCTTTCAGCTTTAGAGTCTTTCATCGCTGTCTCCTGGATCCAATTCCAATATTCCAATCGATGGGCTAGTTAACGTTCACACTTCCAGGTTTTATCCAATCTCACCCCTGTGTACCACAACCGCAGTCAGCTTATCAAGCCGTCCGTTTTGTTCATTTAACGCCTTAGTGATCACGTTGAATGCCGCTGGCAGTCTCATCAAGGCCATGTTGACCGCCAGCAGCTTTTGAAGGTGTTGATACATTAAATATCCTCCCAGACCAAAAAAGAGGAATCTAAGTATCGTAAATCCGAATAAGTAGACGTCTTCTACGTCCTCAACAGAAAGAATTGAGAGGCACACTGTGGACCATTTCTGTCACGGGTCCATGACGTATCCCGCAACAAAAGTTCCATTGGGACAGGCACAAACCTGTGGTAATGTCACAAACATGTGACATTACCACAATATGTTGGTAGTTTTTGAAAGGATTGCCTTGGCATTAAAATGGCCCCAAGAGGTGTGGGGAATACTGGTGCAATGTAAACTAACTGTTAAAGCTCAGGAAGCATGTGCTTCGCTTTCCATGGAGGAAGGCTTATCATATGAGACACTTAAAGCTACAGTCTTCCGGGCATATGAATTGGTGCCAGAGGCTTATAGGCAGCGTTTTCGAGTTCTTAGAAAGACCATGAGCGAAACACATGTTGATTTTGCACGGGAAAAAGGGTTGTTTTTTGATCGGTGGTGTGCAGCATGTAAAATTAAAGATCAAGTTTCCCTCCAAGAATTAATCCTGCTTGAGGAGTTTAAAAACTGTGTTACTGAAAAGGTTGCCACTTACCTGAATTAACAAAAAGTTAACAACTTACAGCAGGTGGCTGTTTTGGCTGATGAGTTTTCTTTGACACATAAGTCAACCTAAGGTAAGCGTGATCTTTCTTTCCAGAGTCAACCTTCTCACGTTGACAGTGTTTCAGTTTCCTGCCCCCCTCCATCTTCATCAAGTTTGAAAGCCGAGAGGAAGTGTTTTTTCTGTTCTAAGCCTGGATACCTGATTGCTGACTGTGAATTTTACCAATGTAGACAACAGGGGATTTCATCTAAACAATCAAAAGGAGTGGGTCTAATTCAAACAGCCACTGATCATTCTATGACAGAGCTATTGGTTGAAGCGGATCAGCCTGAGGAATGTTTTAAACCTTTCATTTTCAATTGTTTTGTGTCTCTTACAGATTAACCTGAAGATCAGCAACCAGTAAAAGTGCTGAGGGATACCGGTGGTTCACAATCCTTAATCTTGAGTAATGTGTTGCCTTTTGATGAGAGGTCAGCTTGTGAAACAGGTACCATTGTGAGCGGTGTTGGGATGAGTTATTTACCTGCCCCTCTTCATCATGTTCATGTAAAAACACCATTGGTTTCGGGAGTCTTTCCGGTGGCGGTGCGTCCCTGTTTTCCCATTGATGGTGTGCAGTTTATAATGGGAAACGATTTAGCAGGAGGGAAAGTTTACACTGTACTGAAAGTGGTGAATACTCCCATGTCTGAGTTAGAGCCAGATGTCTTGGTAGAGACATTGCCAGAAGTATTCACAGTTGGTGTGGTGACTAGAGCTCAAGCACGTAAGAATGAACAAGATTTTAACCTTTCTAACACACTGTTCAGCTCAGTTACAGCTGATGATGGGGAATTGCCAGTTGAAGAAAAGGAAGTTAGTAGGGAAAAGGAGTTCCCTGGCAAAGCATTACTACCTATGACTCGAGAACCACTTATTAAAGCACAGATGTCGGATCCATCGTTATTAAAATGCGTTGGGAAGTCAGATAATGTTAAAGGGAGGAAAAGACCCTCGTTCTTTACTGACCATGGTGTTTTAATGCGTAAATGGGTACAGCATCTTGGTGATACGCTTGAAGAAGATTGGCAAACTGTTCACCAGATAGTCATGCCAGTTGGGTATCGGGAGCACGTGCTCAAATTGGCTCATGAACATTTATGGTCTGGACATTTGGGTATCACTAAGACTTATGATCGGGTTTCTTTTGGCCAGGATTAAAAGCAGATGTGGTTCGGTTTTGTCAAAGCTGTGTCACCTGTCAGGTGGTGGGTAAACCTAATCAAAAGGTTCCCCCCGCTCGGCTACGCCCAGTCCCGGCTATCGGGGAGCCATTTGAACATGTTGTTCTTGACTGTGTAGGCCCTTTGCCTAAAACGAAATCAAGAAATCCGTTTTTGCTGACCATTATGTGCTTGTCTACCCGTTTTCCTGAGGCAATCCCTCTCCGACGAATTACAACTTCAGCAATTGTGAAGGCTATGACCAGTGGCGACGCCAGCCGATTTTGCTGGGGCTTCAGCCCCGAATGTTTTGAGTCAAGCCCCGAATGTAATGACTGTCACGCTGTACTTTTTTATTTTTTTAACCTCCGAGTGGCCATCGTTCTGTTAGTACAATCTTTGATGTGTCAATCAAACAATTCAACCAATCAAATCAATGACTGAAGACAACCTGCTAGCCAATTACAGTTGGAGAGGGGCGGGTCGTTGGTTCAGACAAACAGCCTTCAGAGAGAAGTCGTGGTTCGGCTGTGTTCACCCGGTGTCGGTAGAGCGGGATGGATATTCGGTCTGGTTACCAAATAATTACAAGAAGAGACAAAGAAGCAAGCGAGAGCGATCTGAAAGCAGCGCTATTCATTTCTGTTTGAAACGTCAGCATTGAAGTCAACACTGGAGTAAACATTCATGCTAGGAGGGTTAGCTAGACAGCTAGCAGCACAAGGAGCTGAACCCAGCAGGTTAACTGCCAAACTGAAGAAACTTGGGTTACTTGCAGGCAGACGAGAACTCTGCTTTGTTCTGGTCCTTGGTCTCCTAGCTGCTGTAATTACAGAACCTCTTCTAGTATGAATTTTTATTTCAGTCAGTGTTCAGCTTGACACCAGCACTCATGGTTATGTATGCTAATGCTTGACCTGAGTGCAGACACAGCTCTACAGGTTGCCGTATCTCACTGCATAAAACATGCCCAACTAAAAAGAAAAAATAACAAGCCCAAATATCAGACTCTCTGATGTTAAAAGTACAGAAGTATTAAACACACAAAGACATGCCACAATGTACACAAATTATACAATCAGTCAACCAAATAACACACAAGATCACTTTAACAATAATAATATATCAACCGGGGGGGGGGGGGGGTATAAAACTTTTATAAATAGCTTCCCAGCATGAGTAATAAATCTACCTTGATATAAACTTAATTTCTCTTATATAATATAGCTCAATCACAAATTTCTCTTTCACACAGCCATGAAATAATTTTAAGTTGATCAGTAGAACTGAACCCCTCTTGAGTGTGTACATTGACCAATACAATTTCATAGTAACACTTGATTAACCATGATTCTTTCCTTGTTTTATTATAACAATCAATGTTATTCATTATAACTATTATTCATTGATGATGTCATATTCGACTTATTTAAAAAATAAATTGACCAGTAAAATGAGTTCAATGAGATGGCATTTTATTAGAACGGTTTTAGTTTTCTTCCAGACATAGACAAGTATTTTGAAATATATTTTGTTAGAAATTCTTTCTAAAAGCCCACAAATGTGAAAAGCTTCTCAAATTTTTACAACCTGCCCATAAGCTATTTTTGGTCCACCTCAATGTGTTCAAAAGAAGCTTAATCTGGTTGAAACATGTCTAATTTGGGAACACAGAAAACAGTGTTGCTTTTTTTTGTTCGATTTTTTTCAGATTTTGGGATTTTATTGAGAGTTTCTTTCTTGGTACTGAAGTCGTCACAGAGACACTGTTCAGCCTGAAGCATAGAATTTTTTTTTCAATTTGCATATGATGAACAATGAGAGTGAGAAAGAGATCTTTACATCATATAAAGATAATCTACCATCAGGATCAACATTCAAGCAGGAAGTGAAGTTGTGGCACACAAAGTGGTCATCATCAGTGGAAAAACCCAGCTCTCTCCTTGAAATTCTAAGGATAACAAATATGAAGTGCTACCCAAACATTTCTATGATTCTTCACCTTCTGTCAGTTATACCCGTTATGAGTGCTTCTGTGGAACGTGCCAACTCAGACCATAAAGCAGTAAAAACGTTGCTAAGGTCAACAATGGGACAGGAAAGGTTTGTGGCTTTGCTTTTTATGTATGTCCACAAGGACATTCATTTAGACATCAACAAAATCATAGACATATTTGCCCAGAAGCATCCCAGAAGGTTGACATTCATAAACCCATTACCGTCATCATAAAGTTGAAGGTGTTGTGGAAGAAAACAATATTCTTTGTCAAGTCTTACAGTTCTATTATAGGCTTATGGCTTAACTTTACCATACATGTTCGTTGGTTTACCTTACTTTAAAGTTTTTTTTTTCTCAACATAGTTTATCTGGTTAAAATATTTTCAAAACTCCTTTATCACTTGAACCATACCAAACTGTCCTTGGGTCTTTTTATTTCATTTTACTAAATAGAAATCATTTCTGGAAATAAAGAAAATTAGTTTGATTGATTTTTAAGGATATTTCTACAAACTACTTTTTAACCTTGTGCATGCTGTAAAAACTGAGAGATTTTGGCTTAAAAATCATTTTTCATTTGCAATAATGTAATCATCCATTAAAATGATTATCAATTCAAAAACCCTTAGATGAATAATTAGGGTATGTATAGACAACAGCAAGTGATGAGAGTAATATAACAAATATAGGACACACCAGATGGACAGCAAGAGGTGAATAGTGCATGTTGACTGTGTGTGTGTGTGGAGAGAGAGAGAGAGAGAGAGAGAGAGAGAGAGAGAGAGAGAGAGAGAGAGAGAGAGAGAGAGAGAGAGAGAGAGAGAGAGAGAGAGAGAGAGAGAGAGAGAGAGAGAGAGAGAGAGAGAGAGAGAGAGAGAGAGAGAGAGAGAGAGAGATCACTTCGAGTGATCCTGTATTTACATAAAATGGTCTGGGCTAAGCCCCGGATGTCCTTCAAAGCTGGAAACGCCCCTGGCTATGACTAAATTCTTTACCACATTTGGTCTGCCAAAAACAGTACAGACTGATCAGGGAACCAATTTTCTTTTCAGAGTTTAAACAAACAATACAAACACTGGGTATTACACACTCTGTATCCTCAGCCTACCACCCTGAGTCTCAGGGTGCCCTTGAGAGATGGCATCAAACACTTAAATCCATGCTGAGCAAGTATTGCCATGAAACTGGATGAGATTGGGATTATTGCGTTCCTTTCGTGCTCATTGCCATCCGGGATGTTAAACAAGAGTCTACTGGTTTCAGTCCAGCTGAACTTGTTTTTGGGCATGACCTGCGTGGCCCGTTGAGGGTATTAAAGAAACAATTTGAATGTAGCGCTTCATCTCAACTCAGTGCTGCTGAGTTTGTGACTAAGTGTAAAGAGAAGATGCATAAAGCAACTTCCCTGGCTAAGGAGGCTCTTGCTGCAGCCCAGACTAAGATGAAGTTGACTTTTGACAGGCGTACCGTTCACCGACAGTTCCATCCTAGGGACAGAGTGTTGGTGTTGTTACCCGTCATTGGTTCTAGTATGGCTGCTCGTTTTTCTGGCCCCTACACAGTTTTGAGGCAAGTATCAGACTTAAATTATATAATTTCTACACCTGACCGCAGAAGGAGGACTCGATTGTGCCACATTAGTGAATTTCTCCATTGTGAGATCAATAAAGACTATCTTATCTTATCTTATCTTAACTTATTAATATGCTGAAGCCCTATGATAGGAGGTCTGAGGTGGCAGAAAAGCAAAGTGCTCCCAGGTCTGTATTAACCTCCTGCTGTATTCCTTGTGACATGCCAGAAGATGGGTTGGTTTGGTCGCCAGAAGAGCACTCAGGAAGGTTGGGGAACTCTGAGTTCCTTGTGGATATTAAAGCTCATCTGTTATACTTGGCTCCAGCTCAGCAGGATGACATATGTGCCCTGCTTCAGGGTTTCCCCTCTCTGTTTGGTGATGTTCCATCTAGAACTTGCATAATTGAACATGATATTGAGGTGGGTGCTGCAGTTGCAGTGAAGCAACATGCTTATCGCTGCTCCTTAGAGAAGCGGGAACAGATGAGAAAAGAAGTTTCCTACTTGCTGGAGAACGGATTAGCAAAGCCCAGTCACAGTCCATGGAGTTCCCCATGTTTGTTAACTGCAAAGGATGATGGTACTTTACGATTCTGTACTGATTTCTGTAAAGTGAATGCGGTTACAGTGCCTGACTCTTTTCCTCTCCCTCGCATGGAAGAATGTATTGACAGGGTCGGTCCTGCTACATTTATCACTAAGTTGGATCTGTTAAAGGGATACTGGCAAGTTCCTTTAACCGTGAGAGCCTCTTATATCTCTGCTTTTGTGACCTCTGACCATTTCCTTCAGTTTACTGTTATGGCTTTGGAATGAGAAATGCCCCTGCCACCTTCCAACATCTGATGCAGATGGTATTAGGAGATGTTCCCCACTGCAGAGTATACCTTGATGATGTGGTCATCTTCTCCAATGATTGGGATGAGCATGTTTCCATCTTGAAGACGGTGTTTCAACGGTTACATGGAGCATTTTTCACTCTTAATCTTGCAAAATGTGAATTTGGAAAAGCCATGGTTACTTACCTAGGCAAGAAGGTTGGCCTTGGGCAGGTGCGTCCAGTGGAGGCTAAGGTGGAGGCGATACTGGCATATCCTGTCCCCTTGACAAGACGTGATTTGAAACGTTTTCTAGGAATGGTTGGTTATTACCGATGTTTCTGTAAAAAAAATTCTATTGTGGTTACTTCCCTTACAGCTTTATGTAGTCCTGCAGTCCCCTTTGTGTGGACCAGTGAGTGTGACGAGGCTTTCAAAACAGCTAAATCTCTTCTCTGCAGTGCTCCAGTCCTGGCTGCTCCTGATGTCACTGAACCATTCAAACTTGAAGTGGATGCCTGTGCTAAAGGTGCTGGTGCAGTACTACTTCAAGATGGTGAGGATGGGGTGTGCCATCCTGTAAGTTACTTTTCTGCTAAGTTCAAAACTCACCAGATGAATTATTCCACCATTGAAAAAGAAACTCTTGGAACGCTTTTGGCCTTACAGCAAGAGCATTCTGAGGTGTATGTTGGTTCTTCTTCTCCAGTGACCGTGTTTACTGATCATAACCCTATTGTGTTCTTGGCACAGATGTATAATCACAACCAAAGGTTGGTGCGCTGGTCGTTGATGGTACAGCGATTTAACCTCATAATGAAGCACAAGAAGGGTTCGGAGAATGTGGTGGCAGATGCCGTGTGTATGGTTGATCCTAAAAGGTAAAGGTTGGTGTGCTGTTTGATATTGTTCTTATTTGTTTGTGTTTCTCTCTTAGGGCTTGGATTTTATGGGAGGGATGTTACATGCAGTGGTGGCTGCATGTAGGACTTCCCCCCCCCCCCTTTCAGGTTGCTGCTGAGTTCCGGCAGGTTAATTAGGCCCAGCTGGTTTCACTCTGGTTCTTGATTAGCAGAGTGTAAGGCTAGCTGGGAAACTGATGTTCGGGGCCTCTTGACCAATTGGGCAGCATGTGTGCTGCAGCTTTATGGTGCTGTGTACGGTTACTAGTTGGTTGTTAGAGATCTTGCTTCCTTTTCAGGTTCCTAGTTTCCCCTTGAAGATTTTTCTTCGGATTTGGTTCAAACAATAAAACTTAGAACGTTACCCTCTTGTTGTTACAGCCCCTCCTCTCTCTAATACCCCTAGATGGTTTTGGGGACCGTTTTTTTTTTTTTTTTTTGGGGAATTTTGGCGAGGCGGTAGCGTGAGTTTGACGAGGCGGCCGCCTCGCCAACATAGTGCTGCGGGAAACACTGCTGTGGGGTTTCTAAAGCTGTCAAACCCCGTGCCAAAATCTGAGCCACTTCCCGAAGCAGTCAGGTGGTACAGCTGAGCAGCGAGGCTTCGGACGTCATCGTTTTCGGCTCCTCCCCTAAATGAAGCAAGCTTCGATACGCGCATTACGGAAACACCCCCTCCATTACTCGACACACCTCGAAGCCTCAGCACATCACGTAACATCACTAGTTGTTAGAGATCTTGCTTCGGGTGGTTACTCTCTCCTTTTCAGGTTCCTAGTTTCCCCTTTAAGATTTTTCTTCCGATATGGTTCGAACAATAAAAACTTAGAACGTTACCCTCTTGGTTTGTCTTGTCATTTTTTCCCTGGTTTATCCCTTGTTACAGCCCCTCCCCTCTCTAATACCCCTAGATGGTTTTGGGGACGTAACATTAGTGATGAATGGCTTGCTTATTGTTCCCTCCCTGAACTTTGCTACAATCACATGACTGTTAATCATGCAAAGTGGTTTAAATATAGATGCCCAAACAGGTGCTCATACACAGCACATTGAACGAGCGTGGCGTAGTATTAAGGAACAGGTTTGGAAGCACAGAGGTAACCAAATTGAACACTTACTGTCTGACCATCTTTGTCTCAGTGGACTGTATGGCTAGGGAGGAAACACAAAGATGGGCCTTTTGGTTGGCTACTAGAGGATATAGCTAAGAGGTACATGATAGGCTAAAATGAGAAAAATAGTGAGAGTGGATCATACCGTCACTGTCTAGGTAATGACAGTAGGGTTCTGATGCTTGAAGTAATCAGGGAAACGTTGAATTCCTTTTGATGCTGTCAGGGTTTAGTTTTTGTATTGCTCCTGTTTCCTGTGAGTTTTCAGTTTATCATCCTCTTGCTCAGTTTACCCTCCACTCCTCCAGTAATCAGTCACACCCGTTAGGCTTTAATTAGACAGAATCCATTTCACCTGCCAGCCTCCCTTCTTAAACCTCACTCCGCCTTCACTTCCCCGCTGGTCCGTCTGTAATCTCACCTGATGCTCAGTAAGAGATTCTCCTACGTCTTCCTGAGTTTCAACCTTCTGTTACTTTCCAGCCAAAGATCTTCCCACGTTTGGCTGAGCTCCGGAGTTCCCCGTGTCAACTCGCTACCTCCCAGCGCCAAATAAGGCTTTTTTCCTCTGTTGGATTAATCTCGTCTCCCCTGTGACAGGACTCTCTAGCCTGCTCTGGAAGCCAACTGTTTCTGCGGCGCAGCGTCCACAGCGCTCCAGCGACCACCAGTCGTTCAGTCCCTCCTGTTCTCCGGCACCAGCATTCTTCTTCCACCTGCTCCATCCTATTATTGACTCAATTCAATTCAATTTTATTTATATAGCGCCAAATCATGAAACATGTCATCTCAAGGCACTTTACAAAGTCAAGTTCAATCATATTATACAGATTTGGTCAGATTATACAGATTGGTCAAAAATGTCCTATATAAGGAAACCAGTTGATTGCATCAAAGTCACGACAAGCAGCATTCACTCCTGGGGAAGCGTAGAGCTACAGGGAGAGTCGTCTGCATTGTCCATGGCTTTGCTGCAATCCCTCATACTGAGCAAGCATGAAGCGACAGTGGGAAGAAAAACCACCCATTAACGGGAAGGAAAAACCTCCGGCAGAACCGGGCTCAGTATGAACGGTCATCTGCCTCGACCGACTGGGGGTTACAGAAGACAGAACAGAGACACAACAAGAGAAACAAAAAAGCACAGAAGCACACATTGATCTAGTAATCTGTTCTACATTAGATGGAAGTAGCGGGTGAGCCGTCTTCTCTGGATGATGTCACAGTTAACAGAACGCCAGACCAGGTGTACCTACTATGAAGAAAAAGAGAGAGAGCAAAAGTTAAAAGCTGAAATTACGACAGTCATTTCAATGTAATACAATGCAAAACTGGAGAACAGTAGACTGAAGAACAGTAGAAATCAGTAGAGTGAGAAAATTAGACCCTGATGTCCTCCAGCAGCCTAGGCCTATCACAGCACAACTATAGAGATAGCTCAGGGTATGAGCCACTCTAACTATAAGCTTTGTCAAAAAGGAAAGTTTTAACATTAGTCTTAAAAATAGATAGGGTGTCTGACTCACGGACCAAAACTGGGAGTTGGTTCCACAGGAGAGGAGCCTGATAGCTAAAGGATCTGCCTCCCATTCTACTTTTAGAGACTCTAGGAACCACCAGCAGACCTGCAGTCTGAGAGCGAAGTGCTCTGTTAGGAACATACGGGGTAATCAGAGCTCTGATATATGATGGAGCTTGATTATTAAGGGCTTTATACGTTAGAAGGAGAATTTTAAATTCTATTCTTGATTTAACAGGAAGCCAATGAAGGGAAGCTAAAACAGGAGAAATATGATCCCTCTTGTTGATTTTCATCAGAACTCTTGCCGCAGCATTTTGAATCAGCTGAAGACTTCGAACTGCATTTTGTGGACTTCCTGATAGTAAAGAATTACAATAGTCCAGCCTTGAAGTAACAAATGCATGGACTAGTTTTTCAGCATCACTCCTGGACAGAATGTTTCTAATTTTGGCGATATTCCAGTGACAGACTCTGGCTCCCTTCCTCCCTCAACCCATCCTCCCTTCAGTAAACTTTCTTAAAACGGGGCTCCGTGTGTGTGGTGTGAGTTCGGTTCATCTCAGCAAAACCTGACAGATGCAAATTGCACATGTTTTAAGACTGTTTCGTAAAATATTCAAATGTAAAATGTTCAGTGGAATTTCAAATATGTTTCACTTATTTTATATTTTGCATAGTATTTTAGAGAGTGTACTGTTTTTCAAACACCTGTTTTAGTTGATTTTTATTTTTGTATTATAAAAAGAAATGTTTCACTTTGCAAAATTGTACTTTTCCATGTGGATGTTTTACATAATATGCCCAATACTCACAATTAGAAAGTGTCCCATTAAGAATTTTTTTTTTCATGAAACTGTGTTTGGGAAAGCCACAGCAATAAATAAAACCTTTTTGGCCTTTACCGTTGAAACATTTGTGTTAAGCAATTTTTCTTTCTTTCCATCAACCTTGACTGCGTGTATTGTTCATTCCAGATGTGGAAATTGTGAAAATCATTAGCCATAAATAAATGCTCAACAGAAGATTTATTAGACTTAATAAGGCATTAGTTCCTACCTTAGGTCTGGTAGCTGCAAAAAGCATAGTTAGCTGTTAACAAGTGTATAGTTAACTCGTAATAAGGGCATGATAAAGTACATTTTGACAAATCAAGTAAAATATATGTTCTTAAAGGCATAACAATGCACAATAAAAGATTTATCAGCCTTTAATAAAACATTGTTCTTGCTTTAGATCCGGTACCTGCAAAAAGCACAGTTATATGTAAACAAGTGCATAGTTAACTTATAGATGAGCAATAAAGTACATGGTGTCAGGACTCAGCCAGCAGGGC
The DNA here is from genome assembly GCF_011125445.2 of Fundulus heteroclitus. Classification (NCBI taxonomy): domain Eukaryota; kingdom Metazoa; phylum Chordata; class Actinopteri; order Cyprinodontiformes; family Fundulidae; genus Fundulus; species Fundulus heteroclitus. The sequence goes on along the minus strand of NC_046384.1, from coordinate 21,984,126 downwards.
CGTGCAGCTTGCTGCCGGCTCTGCTGCCTCAGACTCTTTCCACAGGTGTTCTGGGTTGACTGGTGGGCGGAGCCCACACACCTGCGGGCGGTTGAGCGGCACCGGGAGGCACTACTTAAACACCACGCAGACAGCGAGAGGATGCCAGAGTTTTACCGTCGTGGTATGCAGACAAGCCTTGGCCTCTCGTTCTCTGTGTTTCCCAGAGGAACTAATCACTCACCTCTGTGTCTCCCAGGTACCTCCTCGTGTCAGTTCTCTTCCTCTCGTGACCCTGTGAAGTCTCTCGTGGTAGGAGCTCCAAGCATCGTCATCTTCCGTCTGGTGTTGGTCTCTCCTGCAAACCTCCTGGTTCCTCCTGAGTCGGTTCCCTCCCCTGGAACCCTGCCATCTCCGGAAAGTCACCTGGTTCCTCTCGCTGTCCCGGACATCTGGATTCCCCGGTGCTGCTCGGACCCGACCCCACCTTCGACCCACTGGCCTCCCGGACACCTGTGGGCCACCATTGTACGGCTAGCGCTGAGTCCTCACCGCTTCCTCCCCGGTCGGCCTTCCGTCCATCGAGTGGTAAGCTTGCGTCCAGCAGCAGATCCAGCTCAGTCAGACCAGTTCCCCTCCACGTTTCCCCAGCTAACCTCTGTCTCGTTCTTCCCTAGTGATCGACCCGGTTTCCTGCTCCCTGACCGTTACCTGACGCTGCCTCCGCTGAGGCAGAATCCTCCCGTTACCTGGTTCTTAAATAAAACCTTTAAACTTCCCCTGTTTCTCCCGAGTGTGCTTCTGCATGTGGGCAAAATACATAAAGCCAACCATGACAGAAGAACACTCTGGCCAAACTAATCCCATAGGCACACTCGGGCAGGCTTTAGCTGCACAACAGGACCGTATAAAGGGTTTAGAAGCTACAGTGTTCGGGCTACACGACCAGCTCCAGAACTTAACCACACAGATGAACCAGCTCTTAGGTATGGTTAGCACTAGCCGACAACCGGTTGCTTCCGCGTCACCAAACCCCGCCTTCCAGCCTTCGTCACCTCCACCGTCGGAGTCTGGGCGTGAAGCGTCATCACCTTCCCCGGAGAAATACTCCGGAGAGACTAGTGAATGCGGTGGTTTGCTGTTCCAGTGTTCCCTAGTCTTTAATCGCTCACCTCAGACTTTCTCCCAAGATCACATTAAAATCTTGTACGTTCTCCGGTTATTGATGGGCAGAGCTCTTAGATGGGCCGAAGCCCGTTTCGTTAATTGCCAGCAGTTTAACTGCACTTTTGATGAGTTTGTTTTTGAGTTTCGTTCTGTGTTCGCCGCCGAGTCAGATGAGTCCCAAGACGCTCAGCGGCTTCTCACCTTACGTTAGCGGGGTAGACGGGTGGCGGATTATGCTATAGAGTTCCGCACTGCGGCGGCGGCAGCAGGCTGGGAGCAGCGAGCTTTAAAATCAGTTTTCCTTCTGTCCCTAGATGAATCCTTAAAGGATGAGCTGGCGCGTGTAGAACAGCCAGACTCACTCAAGGAATGCATAGCTCTGGCTGTGCGTTTAGATAACCGGTTATGAGCGCGTGGGAGAAGCCGCCCAGCATTTCCGCCGTTAGTCCGGCCGGCTCCTATCGAGCGGACCCCCGCTCGTTCCGCCGAATCCACTGCGCCACCTCCTTCTTCACCCGAACCAATGCAGCTGGGGCGTGTTAGACTCACGGCAGACGAAAGACAGCAGCGTATGAGTTCTAGACTCTGCATTTATTGTGCCTCGCCCGAACATTTCATTAAGAACTGTCCGGAGCGGCCAAAAGAGCCGGTCCGTCGGATGTAGAGGGGGATCCGGCGGACCATATTGAGACCTTCCCATCAACTCCTCCTCGTTTGTGTTTACCCGCTGCCGTCGTTTCCGGTCGGGAGACTTTCAAGGTGTTAGCTCTAATCGATTCCGGTTGTGATTTCAACCTGATCGACCCCTCGTTAGTCCAGCGGGCTAATTTAAGAACAGTAGCACTCGAGCAGCCTCTCCAGGTATCTGCTTTAAATGGGGACGTCCTGCCCCGTATCACGCACCGCACGTTACCCTTTGAGTTGCTGGTATCGGGAAATCACCGTGAACGGGTCACGTTTTTAATCTTTCCCGTTAAGCAGGCCCGTGTGGTGCTCGGATTCCCATGGTTACAGCATCATAACCCCCAGATTAACTGGACGGACCGTCGGGTTGAATCATGGTCACCCAGTTGTCATGCCAGTTGCTTAAAATCAGCAGCACCTACAGCATCCTCCTCCACACCTACCTGCGTCCAGGTTGATCCCGAGGTGTTAAAGTTAGTTCCTCCCGATTACCACGACCTTGGACAGGTTTTCAGTAAGGCACAGGCCAGCTCACTCACGCCGCACCGTCCCTATGACTGTGCGATTGATCTCTTACCTGGTCCTCCGTTACCATCTAGCCGCCTATATAACATCTCGCAGAACAAGCGCCAGGCGCTCGAGAGTTACATTAAGGAGTCTTTATCAGCAGGACTCATCCGTGCCTCGTCATCTCCCCTAGGGGCAGGTTTCTTTTTCGTAGGTAAGAAGGACGGTTCTTTTCGCCCGTGCATAGACTACAGAGGTTAAAACGCGATCACAGTTAAGAATAAGTATCCACTCCCTCTCCTTTCATCCGCACTTGAGCCAGTATAGTCAGCCACCATCTTTACTAAGCTGGATCTACGCAATGCTTATCACTTGGTGCGGATCCGCCGGGGAGATGAGTGGAAGACGGCGTTTAAAACTCCACTCGGTCATTTTGAGTATTTAGTTATGCCATTCGGCTTATGCAACGCCCCGCAGTTTTTCAGTCCCTAGTCAATGACGTCCTCCGTGATTTCCTGAACCAATTCGTGTTTGTTTACCTTGATGACATTTTAATCTACTCCCGCAGTCCCTCCGAGCACCTGAAGCATGTCCGCCTCGTCCTCCAGCGCCTACTGGAAAATAAACTGTTTGTCAAAGCCAAAAAATGCGAGTTCCACAAGCCCTCAGTTGCATTCCTTGGTCTCATCCTGGATGGAGGGCGGGTCCGGTCTGATCCGGAGAAGATTCGAGCTGTGCTTGACTGGCTTGTACCCAGCACCCGTAAGGACCTACAGAGATTTTTGGGATTTGCAAACTTTTATCGTCGTTTCATCCGTGGGTGCAGCCAGATTGCTGCCCCCCTCCATGCACTAACCTCCACCAAGGTCACCTTCATCTGGAACCCCGAAGCCCAGTCAATCTTCACCAACCTCAAGAACCGATTCTCCAGTGCCCCGATCCTGATCTACCCAGATCGAACCAAACAGTTTGTGGTCGAAATTGACGCCTCTGATACAGGGGTAGGCGCCGTGCTGTCCCAGGTGTCCGGGGAGGACCAAAAGCTCCACCCGTGCGCTTTCTTCTCCAGGCGGCTGTCTTCGGCAGAGAGGAATTACGATGTCGGAGACAGAGAGCTTTTAGCCATCAAGCTTGCCCTGGAGGAGTGGCGTCACTGGTTGGAGGGGTCCGAGCAGCCCATCCTCATCTGGACTGATCATAAGAACCTCGCCTACATCCAAACCGCCAAGAGACTGAACTCCCGTCAAGCCCGTTGGTCCCTATTCTTCTCCCGATTCAACATAACCATCTCTTACCGCCCCGGCTCCAAGAACATCAAGCCTGACGCCCTCTCCCGTCTGTACTCCGCTCCCGACTCAGAGAAGGAACCAGTCATCATCATTCCCTCGTCCTGTGTTCTCGGCGCTCTCCAGTGGGAGGTACAGGATCTCATCACACAAGCACTCCCCTCTGACCCAGACCCAGGAACCGGTCCACCTAATCGCACCTACGTCCCTTCCGCCGTCAGATCCCATGTCATTCAGTGGGCCCACGCCGAAAAGTTCTCCGCGCACCCAGGCATCCATCGCACTCAAAGTCTCCTAGCCCGAAGTTTCTGGTGGCCGTCTATGTTCAAAGATTTCAAACAATATGTCCTCTCGTGTCCCACCTGTGCCCAGAACAAACCCTCCAACAGACCCCCTGCTGGCCTCCTTCAACCACTACCCATCCCAGAACGCCCTTGGTCACACATTGCACTTGACTTCGTCACCGGACTCCCCTCGTCTCAAGGCATGTCAGTTATCCTCACCATCTTCGACCGTTTCTCCAAGGCCTGCCACCTCATCGCACTCCGCAAGCTCCCCTCCGCTCTCCTCACGGCCCAGCTCCTGGTTAAACACGTATTCCGCCTCCACGGGATTCCCCGGGAGATTCTGTCTGACCGTGGTCCCCAGTTCATCTCGCGGGTGTGGAAAGAGTATGCCGTGGCCCTTGGGGCCTGGTACTCTCTGACCTCCGGCTACCACCTGCAGACCAACGATCAGACAGAGCGGATGAACCAGGAGCTGGAGACCGCCCTCCGTTGCCTCACCTCCCAGAACCCCACGGATTGGAACAAGTACCTCCCCTGGATTGAGTATGCCTATAACAGTCATGTTTCTACCGCTACTGGACTCTCCCCCTTCGAGGTTTCCCTAGGTTATCAGCCCCCACTCCTACCCGACAACAACCGACAGATCGCCGTTCCCTCCGTCCACGAACACATCACCCGTTGCAAACATTTCTGGACTCAGACCATCCAAGCCCTCCAAGACACCGCAGAACAAAACCGTCGATTCGCTGACCGGAGGCGGGTTCCAGCCCCCACCTACCAACCCGGTCAGCGAGTCTGGCTCTCCACCCGAGATCTTCCCTCCCGAGCTGCCTCCCGTAAGTTGTCACCCCGTTTCTCTGGACCCTATGAGATTACCCCCGTCATCAGCCCTACCACCGTCCGTCTCCCGTCCCACTCCCGTGTCCATCCCATGTTCCACGTCTCCCAAATCAAGCCAGTCACCTCCAGCCCATTGTGCCCTCCGGCCGAACCCCCTCCACCCTCCCAGGACCATCATGGTCGACAGATCCTCCGGATCGTGGCCTCCCGTCCACGAGGTAGAGGGTTCCAATACCTCGTGGATTGGGTTGGTCGTGGTCCGGAGGAGCGGTCTTGTCTGCCTGGCTCTGCGATCCCGGATCGATCCCTCGTTGAGGATTTCCTCGCCTCTCGTCCCTCCACGTCTTCCTCCGGGTCGCCAGGTGGCGACCCTTGAGGGGGGGGTGGTGTCAGGACTCAGCCAGCAGGGCCGTGCAGCTTGCTGCCGGCTCTGCTGCCTCAGACTCTTTCCACAGGTGTTCTGGGTTGACTGGTGGGCGGAGCCCACACACCTGCGGGCGGTTGAGCGGCACCGGGAGGCACTACTTAAACACCACGCAGACAGCGAGAGGATGCCAGAGTGTTACCGTCGTGGTATGCAGACAAGCCTTGGCCTCTCGTTCTCTGTGTTTCCCAGAGGAACTAATCACTCACCTCTGTGTCTCCCAGGTACCTCCTCGTGTCAGTTCTCTTCCTCTCGTGACCCTGTGAAGTCTCTCGTGGTAGGAGCTCCAAGCATCGTCATCTTCCGTCTGGTGTTGGTCTCTCCTGCAAACCTCCTGGTTCCTCCTGAGTCGGTTCCCTCCCCTGGAACCCTGCCATCTCCGGAAAGTCACCTGGTTCCTCTCGCTGTCCCGGACATCTGGATTCCCCGGTGCTGCTCGGACCCGACCCCACCTTCGACCCACTGGCCTCCCGGACACCTGTGGGCCACCATCGTACGGCTAGCGCTGAGTCCTCACCGCTTCCTCCCCGGTCGGCCTTCCGTCCATCGAGTGGTAAGCTTGCGTCCAGCAGCAGATCCAGCTCAGTCAGACCAGTTCCCCTCCACGTTTCCCCAGCTAACCTCTGTCTCGTTCTTCCCTAGTGATCGACCCGGTTTCCTGCTCCCTGACCGTTACCTGACGCTGCCTCCGCTGAGGCAGAATCCTCCCGTTACCTGGTTCTTAAATAAAACCTTTAAACTTCCCCTGTTTCTCCCGAGTGTGCTTCTGCATGTGGGCAAAATACATAAAGCCAACCATGACACATAATAATGTTAATAAATCAAACCAAAAAAGATTCCTTAAGGCAAGACAAAGACATGGTGGGGCTTGTTGAGTCAATATAGGTGTTTGTAATGTTGTTATTAAAAATTATAAAATACTCATGAGGATTTTATTAATATACTTGAGCATCAACAACAGTTAACAAGTTTCTTATGAGTTATTATAAATGTCTTATAGTCTGCTATTAACAAAATATAATGATACTGTTAATACATATATAGTCCTATGTATATAGTCTAAACACAATGTTAATAAGCATCTAGTAGGCACTTACAAAGGTCTTATTACATATTAACTAAAGAAAGCAACTAAAAAAATCAAAATATAATAAAGAGTGCATTAAAATATAGTTTAATACTACAAAAACTTCTCTGCAGAATGATTTCCTTTGAAAATGGTTGTATGTTTTAATAGAATTTATCATCAAATTGTGGATCTATTGGCTCTTTTGAAAACAAGATCAAAAATGATGTTATTGTGTATGTGACATCCAGCCTCATGGTTGATATCACGAGTCTGTAACTCCTCTAGTTACAAAGAGTCCGCACTTCTTACTGATGTTTAGGTTGTGTTTATTTTTTGTACTGCGAACCACCGTCAGAACTGAAAATATAAACATTCTACTTTCAATTTTAGGTCTTAGCAGTAAACAGAAACAAGAAATATTAACCTTTAAAGTGAGAATAGGTTATGGATATGCTGAACAAATCTTGATGAACTTTCATGTCAAGAACTCATAACTGTACAGCAGAGGTGGGTAGTAACTAGTTACATTTACTCAGTTAAAGTTACTTGAGTAACATTTTGAACATCTTTTGAACTTGTAGGAGTAGCATTACTGCACTGTACTTCTTACTTTTACTTGAGTAAATAATACGAAGAAGTATTGCTGCTCTTACTTGAGTAAAATTTCTGGCTACTCCATCCACTGTGAGTGACTTCACAGAATAAAGAAGACTTGTTTTAACCAAAATGCACCAGAGAGACACACATCTACAGTTTATAATAGGGAGATATTTCTTGTTTGTGTACAGTCTTTGTTGTTTAATGGTATTTTGTATCTGCTGAGCTCATCAAGCCATTTACAGGTCAAGTAACATACAGTTAACAGGAGATACTGGAAGTACTTTGCACTGTCCTAAGTTACTGTATATACATTGGTTTCATAAGTTTAATGCTGAAAACCTTGTTTAGAAAAGTGTTTGTTCTGCCTGAATTTGTTACTTTGTAATTGTTAGTGTTTGTAGATTTTTTGTTAGACATTAAAATACCAGAATTACATAATTTAATATTTTTGCCTAACTGATTACATCATTTTAAAATGTTATATCAGTTGTTATACATATTTACTCAGTACTTGAGTAGCATTCTTACCAAATACTTTTTCACTACTAATTTCTTGGTTGGTTTTCTTGGTTTTTACTTTGGCTTGAGCAAAGATATGTTAAAGTAGTTCTACTCTTAAAGTTGAATGAGTAAAATTTGTTTTGTCTCACAGAAACCTGGCTACAAGAGGACTACGTTAGTATAAATGAGTCAACTCCCTCCAATTATTCAAATTTCCACATTCCCAGATCTGTGGGAAGAGGAGGAGGAGTGGCAACCATCTTTCAGTCTGATTTATTAATTAGTCCCAGGCCAATTAATAACTACAGTTCTTTTGAACATTTAACCCTCAGTTTCCCTCATCCAAACTGCAAAGCAATAAAACCTCTTCTGTTTGTTGTTTTGTATCGTCCACCAGGCCCTTACACTCAGTTTTTGGATGAGTTGTCAGATTTCTTATCTGATTTGGTGTTAAATACTGATAAGGCTATTATAGTGGGTGATTTTAACATCCATGTTGACACAGAATGTGATAACCTTAGTGTAGCCTTTAAAACTATCCTAGATTCAATTGGTTTTGCTCAAAATGTGCATAAACCGACGCACTCTTGGCTCCATACTTTAGACCTTGTGCTGACATATGGCATTGATTGTGAAGAATTAACAGTATTTCCTCACAACCCTGTCCTATCTGATCATTTTTTAATAACATTTGAGTTTAATCTAACTGAGTTCTCCACCCCCAAAAGAGGGTTCCATTATAGTAGATCTTTATCGGATAATGCTGTATCAAAACTTAAAGAGTCTGTCCCCATTTTAATATCCTCCGTATTGCAGAAATGCCCTGTAGATGGCAGCAATGTTGTTTCTTCCAATTCACAAATAGATGTCTTTGTAAACGGTATGACTTAGTCATTGCGTTCTGCATTAGACAATGTAGCTCCCTTGAAAAAGAAGGTGATTATTCACAGGAAGCTGGCTCCTTGGTTTAATTCAGAGCTGCGTTCCTTGAAGCACAATGTTAGGAAATTGGAGAGAAAATGGCGCTCTACACACCAAGAGGAATCCTACCTAATCTGGAAGAACAGTCTATTGTTGTATAACAAGACCCTTCGCAGAGTTAGAGCAGCATATTTTTCATCATTAATTGAGGAGAATAAGAATAATCCTAGATTTCTCTTCAGTACAGTTGCCAAACTTACCCAGAGCCACAGCTCTGTTGATCCGTCCATTCCCTTAGCTCTTAGCAGTAATGATTTTATGGGATTCTTCATAAATAAAATTGATTCCATTAAAAATAAAATAATTGGCATCCTCCCAAACATGATTACCTCGTCCTCAGTAAGTGAGGCAGCATTGGAGGAATCCTTAGAACCTGCGCAGTGTCTGAACTGTTTAAAAGCAGTCGAGCTTTCTAAGCTATCTAAAATTCTAGCTTCATCTAAACCTTCTACCTGTATGTTAGACCCAATCCCAACCAAGTTGTTTAGGGAGGTATTCCCTCTGATCAGTGGTCCTATTTTAGACATGATTAATCTATCCTTGGTAAATGGATATGTACCACAGGCTTTTAAAGTAGCTGTTATTAAACCTTTACTTAAGAAACCATCTCTTGATCAAGATGAGTTAGTAAATTACAGACCTATATCTAATCTTCTTTTCTTATCTAAAATTCTTGAGAAAGTAGTTGCTAATCAACTATGTGAACATTTACAAAGTAATGACCTACTTGAGGAGTTTCAGTCAGGCTTCAGAGCTCATCATAGCACTGAAACAGCTCTGGTGAAGGTCACCAATGATATTCTCATGGCCTCAGATAATGGACTTGTGTCTGTACTTGTCCTGTTAGATCTCAGTGCTGCATTTGATACAGTTGATCACAATATTCTCCTACAAAGACATGAGCATACTGTAGGGATTAAGGGAAAAGCATTAGGCTGGTTTAAATCTTATCTGTCGGACAGATTCCAGTTTGTTCATGTTAATAATAAATCTTCCTCAAACTCTAGGGTCACTTGTGGAGTACCACAGGGTTCAGTCCTTGGACCAATTCTATTTACTATATATATTATAAATAAATAGGTGTGTGTTTATATATAACTATATGTCCAGATTATAGATGTATGTATATCTATCTATCTATCTATCTATCTATCTATCTATCTATCTATCTATCTATCTATCTATCTATCTATCTATCTATCTATCTATCTATCTATCTATCTATATATATATATATAAAGGCAAAGGCAAATTTATTTGTATAGCACAATTCAGTACAGAGACAATGCAAAGTGCTTTACATGATTAAAATACGGGAAAATAAAACAGAATAAAACAGAATATAGGGAAGTAGAAAAAAAATATATATATATGTATGTATATATATATATATATATATATATATATATATATATATATATATATATATATATATATATAAGTACATCTGTATACATAAGAGAGGGGGACAAAAAGATATATATATATATATATATATATATATATATATATATATATATATATATATATATATATATATATATGTGTGTGGATGTGTTTTGAATATAAAAATCTATTGGTTAAATGTAAACATTGTGGTTTTCATTACTTCATAAAACTGTGTGAACCTTTTAAGATCTGGTATAGACACAGATTAGCAACAGACTTTTTGAGGGAGTATTAAAGAGATAAAATTACTAATATGAGAAAAAAGTCATTGGAGAATAAAGTAAAAAAAAGACAAAAGTGGAAACATTATGAGAAAAACGTTATATTATGACAATTAAGGGGGAACATTTCCAGAATAGTCACAGTTTGCAGAACTATCTTAGTCCTGGATCAATAGGGCCAGGATAGATACTTATAATTATTTTTATTCTTTTTTATTCTAAAGTCAGGAGAATGAAGCCAAGAGGAATACGAAAATAAACTTGGAATATTATAAAAATAAAAATATTACGAATACAAAGTATATTCTGAGATCAAAGTCCCTCTGATACTGATGTTTAAGTGACTGAGTCTAACTGCAGATTTGCCACATTCAACCTGGCAGACGCTCTGACGCATCCGCAACATAGGCAGAACCCGCCCAACAAGGCGTCTACGTATATAATGTCTATGGTTTCTTCCCCTTCACCAATCTGTCAGGGGTTGGTTTGTTGAGCCCGGATTCAGCCACACACACAGCTTCGTTTCAATGTTTTATTGAAGGTGATGAGTTGTGAAAAAGGTAGCCAGTAGACTGTAACAGATGGCAGCGGAGGGACGATGAAGATGGCTAGAGCAGAAGGACGTGGTGGAGCTGAGGCTGGCGGACTTGAGAGAACACAGACACGAGGGAGGGAAGAGCAGCTGGCTTGAGACGGAGGTGCACGACGAAGGACGCTGGGAGACATGAGACGACATGGGAAGGATGTTGACAAACCAGTGGTGAGAGCAGAACTGAGAGAAACCTATATAGGAAGTTGGTCAGGTGGAATGAGTCCTGACTTGATTATCGTGGCAGGTAAAACTGATTCAGCATGGAGTGAAGCAGGGCAGAGTGGATGATGAAAGGATCTGGAACTGTCCATGGTGCAGCAGGGAGAACTGCACCCTGACACAATCAATGCTTTTGTTGATGATGTCACTTCCTCATTGCATTTTGCATTAGACAATTTAGCCCCCTTGAAAAAGACGGTAAAAATTAACAGGAAGCTGGGTCCCTGGTTTAGTTTAGAGCTGTGTTCTTTTTAGCACAATGTTAGGAAATTAGAGTGAAAATGGGGCTCTACACACTGTTACATGTTCCTATTTTGTCTCCGTCTCCTGATGGCTTGTTCATTTTTTTGGGCACCTTTGACGGTTCACTGGTGGAGGGGGCGGGGCACCGCCAGTCAAGCGTTTAGATTAGATTAGATTAGATTCAACTTTATTGTCATTACACAGGTACAGGTACAGGTACAAGGCAACAAAATGCAGTTCAGGTCTAACCAGAAGTGCAATAGCAGCAGTGCAGGATATATAATGGTTCCATAAGCACAGGACATGGATATGTACTGAATAAGTATAGAGATGAATACTATTATAAACAGAATTTTACTGATAGATTTGTTCTATGAATATAATATATAGGTAACTAGTATTGTGAACTAAATTTAGTAATATCATCTTTATTGTCATTGAAACATACATTGAAACATACATTACAACGAAATATGTTCTCTGTTTATAACCCATCCCCCTTGGGGAGCAGTGGGCATGAGCGGCGCCCGGGGAGCAATCTGGGGTTAAGGGTCTTGCTCAGGGACCCAGAGTGCCGGCACTGGGATTGAACCGGGTACTTGCATCCTTCTCTGAGTGCAAGCGCGCTGCTCTAACCACTAGGCCACGACCAGCTGGATATGTACCGAATATAATATACAGGTGAATATTACTATAAATAGAGTTTTACAGATATGTATATATAGATAACTAGCATTGTGAACTACATTTACAGCTGGATATGTACCCCATATAATATACAGGTGGATAGTACTATAAATAGAGTTTTACAGATATGTACAATAGCATAATATACAGATGATTGTTATTATAACAGTTTACATTTACTATGAATATATGTACAGATAGCTATTACTATAGGCAGAATGTGAGCATGATGTACAGGTAGCTATTACTATAAAATGAATAAATAAAGTTTGGGCAGAAGCTATTTAAATTAAAGTGCAGTGGAAGGTAATTGCATATTACAGTTAAAGTACGGTATTGCAAATGTATATGTAAACAATTGTGAATAAACAGTCAGCAGTGCAAATCAGTATTCAGTCATGTGAGAAGTGCAAGATTCATGTAAAAAGTTGTTACAATGGTAATAGTCAGGAGTGCAGGTGAACATTACAGTCTTGTAAATAACAGAATAACAAAATTGAGGTAGGTGTGAGGAGGGAGAGGAGAGTGTCAGTGAGGATTAGAGTTCAATAAAGAGACAGCTCTAGGGAAATAGCTGGGCTGGTGGCACACCTGTGGGGTGATTTGTCTTTGTGACAAGCGAGGCAGGGCATGTTGGAGGCTACCGCAGCAGCAGAGTTTTGGTGAAGAAAAATGAATTGAAAGGACAGTGCGGGAAGGATCTGGAAAGGAAAAGAATACCTTCACCTCGGGATGCATCCACCCAGAGGTGAGTGTCGGAGGTTTTGGGCGGGAAGAAGTTTGTTTTCGTGTTGTTCGATTTGTTTGTGAAAACGGCTGGGCACTAGCGAAGAAAAGCACCGGGAGAGTTACACGCCGGCTAAGAATAACCACTGACGGAATTATGAGTGGTTTGTTTTAAGGAAAAGAAGAAAAACTATATATTTATTAAAGACAAAAAGAAAAAGAAAATAAACTATTAAACGGAGCATCTGATGGACGAGGGATCGTGAGGGCTCGCCCTCTCCTCAACGGATGTCAGCTGGATGAGGAACTCTGATCGGAAATCTAAGGTAAACCCCCACTACACTGTGTGTTCTGTCAGGTGCCCGTTTTTTTGTTTTCTGTTTACTCTTTCCTCTTTTCCACATTCGTACCATTTATTGTTGCGGCCCCTTTCTTCTCACAATGAGAAGAAATTAAAACGAGCCAGAGTGAGAGGTAGCGGTACATAACAACACCATGAGGAATCCTACCTAATCTAAATAAATAATAATAAGGCTACACTAATAATAATCTAATAAAACTCTACTGCTGTATAAAAATAAAACTTTGCAGACTTAGGGTTAAGGTTAGGTCCGTCCGTCTTCTTCCGCTTATCCGGGGTCGGGTCGCGGGGGTAGCAGCTTCAGTAGGGAGGCCCAGACGTCCCTCTCCCCGGCCACTTGGGCCAGCTCCTCAGGAGGAATCCCAAGGCGTTCCCAGCAGAGAGACAAAGTCCCTCCAGCGTGTCCTGGGTCTTCCCCTGGGCCTCCTCCCGGTGGGACGTGCCCGGAACACCTCACCAGGGAGGCGTCCAGGAGGCATCCTGACCAGATGCCCGAGCCACCTCAACTGGCTCCTCTGGACGTGGAGGAGCAGCGGCTCTACTCTGAGTCCTCCCCGGATGACTGAGCTCCTCACCCTATCTCTAAGGGAGAGCCCAGACACACTACGGAGAAAACTCATTTCAGACGCTTGTATCCGGGATCTCGTTCTTTCGGTCACGACCCAAAGCTCGTGACCATAGATGAGGGTAGGAACGTAGATCGACCGGTAAATCAAGTGCTTCGCCTTTTGGCTCAGCTCTCTCTTCACCACAACGGATCGGTACAGCGCCCGCTTCACAGCAGACGCTGCACCAATCCGCCTGTCGATCTCCCGCTCCATCCTCCCCTCATTCGTGAACAAGACCCCAAGATACTTGAATTCCTCCACTAGGGGCAACACATCACTAGGGGTTAAGGTTAGGCTTAGGGTTATTTTCCATCATTAATAGAGGAGCATAAAAACAATCCTGGATTTCTATTTAGAGTTGCCAAACTTATACAGAGTCATAGCTCTGTTGATCCATCCATTTCCTTAGCTCTCAGCAGTAATACGTTTATAATACGTGGGATTTTTTATAAATAAAATTTATTCTATTAAAAATAAAATCATTGGTATCCTTCCAGACACGATTACTTCGTCCTGAGTAAGTGAGGCGGCGTTGGAGGAATCTTTAGAACCTGATCGGTGTTTGAACTGTTTAGATGCAGTAGAGCTTTCTGAGCTATCTAAGATTTTAGCTTCATCTAAACCTTCTACTTGTATGTTAGAGTCAAGCTCTTCCTAGCACTTAAACAGCTCAGGTGAAGGTCACTAAAGATATTCTCATGGCCTCAGATAATGGACTTGTGTCTGTACTTGTCCTGTTAGATCTCAGTGCTGCATTTGATACAGTTGATCACAATATTCTCCTACAAAGACTTGAGCATACTGTAGGGATTAAGGGAAAAGCATTAGGCTGGTTTAAATCTGATCTGTCGGACAGATTCCAGTTTGTTCATGTTAATAATAAATCTTCTTCAAACTCTAGGGTCACTTGTGGAGTACCACAGGGTTCGGTCCTTGGACTAATTCTCTTTATCATATATATGCTTCCGATCGGCAAAATTATCAGAAAGCATGGGATTAATTTCCACTGTTATGCTGATGACACTCAGCTATATTTATCCATACATCCTGATGAATCCAATCAAGTACTTCGACTGCAGGCATGTTTTGATGACATCAAAAGCTGGATGACTTTAAATTTCCTGCTTTTAAATTCTGACAAGACAGAAGTTGTTATCCTCAAAAAATAAACTTCTTAATCAATCACTTAATCTCGATGGCATTAAATTGGCCTCTGGTAATATAGTAAAAAATCTTGGTGTTATTTTCGACCAAGACATGTCATTTAAATCCCATATTGAACAGGTTTCCAGAGTTTCCTTTTTTCACCTCAGGAATATCGCCAAAATTAGAAACATTCTGTCCAGGAGTGATGATGAAAAACTAGTCCATGCATTTGTTACTTCAAGGCTGGACTATTGTAATTCTTTACTATCAGGAAGTCCACAAAATGCAGTTCGAAGTCTTCAGCTGATTCAAAATGCTGCGGCAAGAGTTCTGATGAAAATCAACAAGAGGGATCATATTTCTCCTGTTTTAGCTTCCCTTCATTGGCTTCCTGTTAAATCAAGAATAGAATTTAAAATTCTCCTTCTAACGTATAAAGCCCTTAATAATCAAGCTCCATCATATATCAGAGCTCTGATTACCCCATATGTTCCTAACAGAGCACTTCGCTCTCACACTGCAGGTCTGCTGGTGGTTCCAAGAGTCTCTAAAAGTAGAATGGGAGGCAGATCCTTTAGCTATCAGGCTCCTCTCCTGTGGAACCAACTCCCAGTTTTGGTCCGTGAGGCAGACACCCTGTCTATTTTTAAGACTAATCTTAAAACTTTCCTTTTTGACAAAGCTTATAGTTAGAGTGGCTCATAGACATTTTGTACCCTGATCTACCTCTATAGTTATGCTGCTATAGGCTTAGGCTGCTGGAGGACATCAGGGCCTATTTCTCTCACTCTGCTGAGTTCTCCTACTGTTCTCCAATTTGCATTGTTTGTTGTTATTTCAACTTTTAACTTTTTGTTCTGTCTTTTTTCTCTTCATAGAAGGTACACCTGGTCTGACGTTCTGTTAGCTGTGACATCATCCAGGGAAGACAGATAATCTGTTATCACCATATAACATAGGAAGGATTCCTGGATCAATGTGTGCTTCTGTGCTTTCTGTGTCTCTGCTCTGTTTTCTCTAACCCCCAGTCGGTCGTGGCAGATGAGCGTTCACACTGGTTCTGGTTCTGATGGAGGGTTTCCTTCCTGTTAAAGCAGAGTTTTCCTATCCACTGTCGCTTCATGCATGCTCAGTAAGTAAAATTTGTGGGTACTCTACTAATCATGATCACATCATTAAATAAAGAACAGTCATATCTTAACAAAAAATACACCAGAGATACAAACCAACAGTTTATGCTAAGGTGAGATTTTGAAATAAAGCGTTGTTGTTTTAATGTTGCTTTCTTTCTGCTGAGCTCCTTGGCCGATTTGGGGATCAAGTGAACATACAGTAAACAGTAGATATTGTCATTGGAAGTACTTTGCACTTTTCTAACTAACTGTATTAACTGCTTTGTTTCATAAGTTATTGGGTGTTTACTCAGTAGCTAAGTAGCCTTCTTACCAAATACTTTTTTACTCTTAATTGAGGAATTTCTTGGTTGGCTACCTTTTACTTTTACTTGAGTATAAGTATGTTAAAGTAGTGCTACTCTTTCTTGAGTACAATTTTTGACAACTTGACCCACCTCTGGTCCTGTCCCATACAACCATGGGCAGGAAGGCCATTTAGAGAGGAAGAATTCATTATAAAAACCAGATTATAGTTTGCAACTGTAGATTGATCAAAATCCTTAATTTTTGGAGACCTTTGGGGTTGATGGAACAATAATCGAATAGTTTTTGTTAAAATGACTATCCTTTAAAAAAAAAGGAAAGCTTGAAAACCCAGACTTCACAAAAAAAGGACTCCACCCTGAGGAAAGGACATTACCTGGAAATTCTGATGCAACATATTAAGTCTGTGGGCCAGGAGTTTATAAGTTGTGTGCATTGCTCTCCTCCTATTGGACAATGCAACTAATGACTATTACCAATAAATTATCTACAAAGTGTCTTTAGGGAAAAAACAGTCAATGCTTTGGAGTGTCCACAAAAAAGCCCTGATCTCAATCCCAGAGAATATTGGTTTTCAGAGCTAAAAGTTGTAGGTGTGCACCAGATTGAAATTACTCTTTTTAAGAATGTGCCAACATTCCTCCAAACTATTAGGGAAATCTTGTCGAAGGAAACCCAAAATGTTTAAAATGCAAATCTGTAAATTATTCTGGCATTTAGCAAACAGAGAGAATTTTGGTAGTTCTGACCTAAACACAGGAAAAAATTAACCTGTTTTAATGTCAGATGGTCTATGCATATATCTGGTTTAACTGTAATTCTTTAAATCTACTTCTTGTCTTTTATGTACTTCCTGCTTCCCTTCGTCAGATATGAAAGGTGTTACAAATATATATCAGCCTTGTGATTGTTCTTATGATTAATGCAACATTTCTAACCTAACATTGTGTATTTAAAAGTAATGAATAAAGTGTGGGTAGGTTAGTAAGTCATTTTAGGACTTTTTCTTCCTAATTAATAGAGAACAAACAGCAAAAACAACAACAAACAACATGTAAAAACACTTGCTGTAAAGATGGGCTTTAAGTTCCTTCAAAGATACAAAATGTTAGAACGAAGTTCAAGGTAAAAAGTGTTCCCAGCATCAAAAGCTTTACTGTATTTCCCAACACCAAGGATTTAGCAGAAGTGTGGCGCAAAACAGGAATTTTAAAAGCTATTACCCTTATTGCACCATAAACGCCTGTGATAAACCCCAGTTTATCGCTGAGTTAACATGTTAGTTCCTTTTTTCAAATACTTTGGGTAATTCCACTTTGTTGCAGTCAGTATTAACCAATCACAAGAGGCAGAAAGGTGCTGATGGTGTTAAAAAGACAAAGACTAGAAAACAGCCTACTGACTGAGGATTTGAGCACAAAGAGGACACTTCCATCTGCTCAGAGGTAGGAGACCACAGCCTCAACATTAAACGTTCTCTTAGCATGTATTTAAAACTCTACATTATCTGTTAAATTAGTTTTACATTTTCCTTCAGGCAGTTTAAGATCTCACAAACCAAATGTTGACTAGCCCTAACCTTCATTAGTAATGGTGGATGCCAGATACCTATCACGGCTCATCAAAGGCATAAAAACTATAAACTAAACACATTTTTTGTACATTTTGAAATTCACAAAAAAAACTTTTTCTTTTGTAACTTTTCTGTTCAATTTAATCTTTCAGTATTTCAGCGTTTCAAGCTGATTTATTCTGGTTTGTGCTCCTTCAGAGCTGGGGATTGGCTGAACAAGTAAACGGACCAGAAGGGCACCTTCAGGGAATGTTCGTAAAATACATGCTGCAAAGTAAATTAGCCAAAACAGATACATTTTACAGTCTTTATTGCATTCTTGCTCAAAGAACCTAAAACAGTAAAATGATTTAAAAAAAAAACCAAAATAACATTACTGCACTTTCCATTTAAAGTTTCACTAGAACCAACAGAGTCATAAATTGAATGTTCAGCATTTTGGACTTGAATTTGAATAGAATAGAATATATCTGTAATGTTTTAGGTTATTTGGACGACCTACTGACATTGGTTAATGTTGTACTTAATGTTTATGTGTGTTTGTGTATTTGCATGTAACAAAACCAGCCTATAATACAAAATGTTGGAACACTGACCATAATGCATAATGCAGCTGCTCCTTTTGATTACTTTATTATTAGTACAAGGTCTTCGGATATACAGCCTTTTGCTTAACAAAACTGCAGGAATGTTTGCTGCTGATGTAAATTTTGATCATTTTGGAACATAATCTGTATAAAACAGTCTGCACTTCAGGTTAAAGTTCTTCATAAACGGAAATTAATCCATAGTAAAAGAACCTTAAAACCAAGTGCTTTTTAGCATAGATAGGAATGACAGAGGAATCTGTTCCTGTATAGACAACTTTTCAAACTGGTGAATTTGTTTTTAAGTGGAATTGTTCAGGAGAAATCATACCTTAAAGCTAGCCTTTTATCAGGGCCATGAAAATGCCCAATATAATCACAATGATGTGGGAAAAAAATGTTTGGCTGCTCATAATAGAAAATATGATTACATAATGTCTCATGGTTTTATGAACTTTACTTTATAAAGCCTTATGACTGTCTTGAATGTATGGTTTTTGTTGTGTTTTCCATTCATTTTTATGAAATGGGTTGACTGCTATTTTTAAAAAAACAAACAGCCTTCAGTTGTTTGTGTTTCGATCTTCTCCTATCCTTGGTATGAAAGCATTTTACTAACTGTTTGACGGAGCAAACACACTGATCTCCTGGAAAACCTTGTTCTCTTATGTAAAAGGTTACTTTTATTCAACCTGACTGAGTCATCTTCATCCTAAGTATCTGAATGATATAATTTCTCCACAACAGTGCTCATACAGTGTGAGGAAGCAGCTTTAAAATGAGGTGTGCAATCGGCGCTTTCATGATCCTTCTGGTTCTGTGTCAAGGTGAGAACCTAAGCACTCTCCTTGACCATAAGCCATGCTTTTCAACATATACAGAAATATAAGTTTCAAATATATCAATGTACATAAAAACCACTTGTTTGATGATGTTTTAGTTTATTGATATGGTTCGGTATTTGTTGCAGAGTCTCGGTCTGGTCTGAATGTTTTTCATCAACAGACCTGCCTTCTGTTCCTCTCCTCTTCAAAAGTATTTGTGCAAAGATGTGCTCACTGCAAACTGCTGCCAGGTTCTGCTGCTCTGTGTTGATGGCAGAGGGGTTCTGTAGTAGTCTTGCCTTTTTCTGGCAACTCTCAGAAATCCTAAATAAAATATACAGAGCCATATACCATTCTTTTTAAGATGTGTGCAGACTTTCACACTAGTAACGTCAATATTTTTTTTCCATATATATTTGTATTTTCTCAGGAGAAGCTCTGAGATGCAACTATTGTTTCTCATCAAGCAGTACACTCTGCACCCCCACCAGCATTCAGACCTGCACAGGAAACAATAATGCCTGTGGTGCTGTCATCCTTACCGGCGCCCTCAGTGAGTACCCTTTGAAGACGGGCATAGGCCACTGGGATAATTATTTATTAAAAGGCTGACATTTTTATTTAAAGTCCAGATGCTGAGAACTGTTTGATTTTCTGATTTCAGGCAGATCCTTTCGTCAGTGCATGAACATGGCTGTGTGTCAGGGCTTCATCAGCACACCTGGAGCATTTGCATCATGCTGCAGCACTGACCTCTGCAACTAACCCTCCTCTGAGCAACCTGAGGCCATTTTATCTCCTACGGTTCTATAACAGCTTTGCGTTACTACTGCGTTCAAATCACAAAAATTTGGATATGATTTAAAGAGCTGAATATGAGCTTATAAAATGGCGGCGTTTAAATCAATGAGAGTCTATGGTGTTAGTCTACACTAAATAGCAATGTGACGTAATTTGAAACAATTTATATAAGATGGAAATGGGTCCTTTATACTTTTAAAGACACAAATAAATGTGGATGCATTTGAGCTTCATTTGTGTCCGGATGTTTCTCATTAATAACCTCTGATCATTAAACAATAGACTGAAAGACATTTTAGCAGTTTGAGTCACGACTTTCCGGCTCAGACAAACACATTCTTCTTTATAAAGTATCATAAAACCAGATGAACCAAGTCCTGTTGCAGACTTTTTGGATAGATGACTTTATTTTTCACTTAAACACTTTGTCCAGAAGGGTCCAATTGGGGACATTTTAATGCATACCATTAACAAGCATTGACTGTTGAATCGCAATATTTACATCCACTGTATCTAAAGACAGGTTTGGTGGTGGCACAGTTGGTAGCAATGTTGCTTTGCAGCAAGACAGTCCTTGGCTCAATCCAAATACCCTTATACGGCAAGGACTCTTTATCCAAAGTGGATGTGCATCAGCGGTCGCCATAAGTGCTGTCCGAATAGTGCAGTCAGAAAGGAAGGAGGTAGAAAACTACCCTGTAATCTCCGTACCGTGTAATTTCCCTGCCTAACCCAGTACATGCATTTAAATAAAAAGTCGGAAAATTACTACGATTCCACAATAAGCATTTAATTCATAAAAAAACATTGTTCACAAAGGATTATTTTGGTGGTTTTGTCTTATTAATCCTTTTCACAGACTCATGCCAGAGGGTTTGCATACATTGTACATGTACATATATTATTACAAAACAAACGTTTACGTCTTGACTTGAATATATATCCTAATTTTTTATTTATATAACGATTTAAGTAGAACAATGACTAGTGCAGAATTAAGTTGTATTTACCAGAAATGAAGTGTAGACTGTAAATTATGTCGTGGTATGATGGCTCCCACAGTCAGTTGGGAGTGTCTGCCTGCATCCTTTTCATTGAAATTATCCATTTCTTTCTTCTTTCTCTGTCCTTCGGTAAATGAAAGAAACGTATATCCGACAATCTGGAATGCCTCTGTGTGCAACCGGGAGCACAACAAGTCGTAGGCATTGTTTAGATTCCAAAAATAAACTAAAAGTACGCTCTAATTTACCCGTTTTGTCATGATAGTAGACGAGAACAGTACTGTTTTTGCCTACCACCGTGTCCCGGATGTAGCGCGGTTGTAGCTCGTGTCATCGCGCGTGAAGTGCACCTATCACTGTGTAGCAGGGGCAAAGACTCCAGGAGCCCAAAGCCATTCATTTTGGCGATGCTGATTGGCCAAATATTTATAAATCTTCCCTAGCAACAGTATACGATTGGTTATTTCGCTACACTTGTGGGGCTCCTTGAGTGACAGCCCCACAAGTGTAGAAGAAGAGAAATTATACGTTCTGATGGTGGAAATGCACTGTTAAATGATGGAGTCAATTAGTAGAAGTGTTTTAATAATTCTTACTACATGTAGCCACGTACTATTAAGTAAAAACTGACATTAATAATACTTTTAAAATCTATTTATATTTTGACTATTCCCCTCCACATCTAGGGAGGGCATCGCCCGAGCGCCCCCTATGGGCCAGCCGCCACTGGTGGCTAGTTTTGCCTAGGAACCCCGCAAGGTCCTTTACCAGTGCTAAAAACTCTTAATGTATCCCACAATCCTTTGAGTGACATGATGCATCAGCACAGCCCCCTCACGGAAATCAAAGAAAATGTCTGTTGAGAGGAGAGCACACACTTTGCAGTTGATTTTCGGAAAGCTGTAGGCCCGGATATGACTCGCATCATCCACATCTGTTTCCATAATGTAATGATGTCCGAGTTAAAGTCTGTCTGAAACTGGCACAGCAGTGTGAACCTCCTTTCCTCCCTAGTATTGACATCATAAAAGGTTGAGGAACAGGAGCTAGGAACAGGACCTAGAAGTTATCATTAAGGGTATTTGGATGGAGCCCTTGAGTTTTTCTATGTGACACACTCTCCCTGTTCATGTGTGAATTCTTGCCTGGGATTCCAGATTCCTCCACAAGTCCAAAAACAAGACTGTTAGGGTAATTTGTTAGTCTGAACTGCCCTTAGGTGTGTGTGTGTGTGTGTGTGTGTGTGTTTGTGTGTGTGTGTGTGTGTGTGTGTGTGTGTGTGTGTGTGTGTGCGTGCGCGCGCACAGTTGCATGTCCTGAAATAGATTGGAGACCTGTCCAGTGTGTAGCCCACCTCTTGCCCAATAACTGCTGGGGGGTGGCACCAACTCCCCCATAACTTCACTGACATTATATCAGGCTAAACTTTTCCTTTTTTAAAGAAAAAACAGTCCCAATTCTAAAAATTATTTCAACATGCTAAATGGACAAATAATGTTAATCCATCCATCCATCCATTTTCCATCACGCTTGTCGCTGTTGGGGTCATGAGGGGTGCTGGTGCCTATCTCCAGCTGTCAGTGGGCGAGAGGTGGGGTACACGCTGGACAGGTCACCAGTCTGACGCAGGGCAATAATGTTAATAGTTTATCAATAATAGTGTTTCCAAGAAATTCTTTGAATGTTCTTAAGATTCAGAGGTTTCATCCATTTCCTCGGTATTTGTCAGAATAGTCTTACCTGGGGTCAGATGTTTTGGGTTTCCTTCCACAAGTATCTCCCAGTACCTTGCAGGAATTTTGGCCCATTCTGTAAAGACTCATGGATAAACCTTACATTCATAAGCATACTCTCAAACACCCACAGGTGTGTGGATCCTGGTTCTCACAGAATTACTTCCATACAGATAATCCCTGTAATTACCTGTGGCTGTCACTGTCAGGACTCAGCTGGCAGGGCCATGCAGCCTGTTGCCATCTTTGCTTCGTCCACAGGTGTTCGCGGTTGGCTGGTGGGCGGAGTAGGCGCACCTGCAGCTCGTCAGCAGCACCGGAGCTGCACTATAAGATCTGCACTCGGACAGCGGGTGGATGCCTGAGTGTTACCGTTGTGGTATGCCTACCAGCCTCGACCTCACGCCATTAGACTTTGCTCCCTCGCTAAACCGCTACCCTTTGTGTCTCCCAGGTACCTCCTCGTGCTCCTTCGTCCTCCTTCGAGCTCCTCAGTCCTACTCGTGCTGCCTCTTGGGATTTCCCCGTTCATCTTGAGTGGAGCCTTGCTTCTCGGACGAGACGCACTCCCGACGACTCCCAGGTTCCATCCGCTGTCCTGAATCCTCCGGTGCTGCTCGGACCTCTCGCCCCGCTCTCAGCCGCCCGGACACCTACGACCAACATTCAGCTGAGTCCACACTGCCGTCCTCCCCGGTCGGGTTTCTTGCACCTCGTGGTAAGCTTACGTTCCCCTGAATACTTTCCTTGGGGCTTTCCCTTCCCAGAATTAACGTTCTCCCCTTACCTCCAGATCGACCTGGTCCCCGCCGCCTGAGTTCCTGCCCGAGTATCTTCCAGCCCGCAGATTAGCTTCGCCGCCTAGCATTCTCGCCTGTGTAAACAATAAACCTTTTAAACTCACCTGTCGTTACCGAGTGTGTTTCTGCATGTGGGCCCGACATCTCAAGGCAAACATGACAGAAGAACACTCAGGCCAAAGCGTCTCAGCAGGCACACTCGGTGGGGCGCTAGCGGTCCAGCAAGACCAGATCCGTGGGTTAGAATCCACTGTCGTAGGTCTGCAAGGCCAGATACAGAGTTTAGCCGGCCAAATTAACCAACTCACGGCCATGCTAAATGCTAGCCAGCAGGCAGCCGCTCCAGCCCCTCCTACTCCTGCTCCCGAGCCAGTCGTGTTTCCGGTGACGTCACCGCCCGATCCCCAAGCCTCCTCCCCTGCTCCGGAGAAATTCTCCAGAGACAGTGGTGACTGCGGAGGATTTTTGTTCCAATGTGCCCTAGTTTTTAACCGTTCCCCTCGCTTGTTCGACCAGGATGACATGAAGATTTCTTTTATTTTACGGCTGCTTACCGGCCGAGCCCTTAAGTGGGCAGAGACCCGATTCCCTAATTGCCAACAGTTTGGTTGCTCTTTTAACGAGTTTATTTCCGAGTTTAAGACAGTTTTTGCAGCTGAAGTCGATGAGGTTCAGGACTCTCGGCGACTTTTAGCCCTCCGACAGCGGGGCAGGCGCGTCGCTGACTTCGCTATTGAGTTTCGCACGCTGGCCGCTGCGGCAGGATGGGAGCAGCGCGCGCTAAAGACCGTGTTTTTTCAAGCACTAGATGAGTCCCTCAAGGACGAGTTGATGCGTCAGGAGGAACCTGCCACTCTTAATGAGTTTATCGCTTTAGCTATCCGTATTGATAACCGTCTCCGGGTTCGGTCCAGGAACCGACCCGTGGGTCCGCTCGCTTCCCGGCCGCCTCCTCCCGAGCGAAGCTTTCCTAAGCCGGTCGAGTCACCGCTTCCGCCTCCGGAGCCCATGCAGTTGGGCCGGGTTCGGCTAACCCCTGATGAAAGGGAGAAGCGGATGACTTCCAGGCTGTGTTTGTATTGTGCCTCTGCCGCTCATTTTATTAAGAACTGTCCAGAGCGGCCAAAAGAGTAGGTCCGTCGGTCATTCCGGAGGGACCGGCGGACCAGTCCAAGCAAACACTAACTTCTCCTCCGCGACTTTGTTTAAGGGCTGCGATCGTCTCTTTCCGAGACACTTTTTCGTTTTCCGCTCTGGTTGATTCGGGGTGCGATTTTAATTTAATTGATCAGGCTTTTGTTCAACGGGCTGGTTTTGAGACCGTCCCACTTACCTCTCCACTCCAGGTTTCAGCACTAGATGGGGGAGTTTTGCCCAAGATTACCCATAGAACCACGCCATTAGAGTTGGTCGTTTCTGGGAACCATAGAGAACGGCTGGTCTTTTTTGTATTCCCCGTTAAGCACGCGCCCTTGGTTTTAGGTTTCCCCTGGTTACAGCAGCATAACCCACATCTAAATTGGGCAGAGCGGCGAGTTGAGACCTGGTCGTCCAACTGTCACGCCGTCTGCTTACAGTCCGCGGTGCCTTCGTGTCAGACTCCCGCGAAACCACTTAGTCAGGTAGATCCTGATCTCTTAAAGTTGGTACCCGAGTGTTATCATGACTTAAGGCAGGTCTTCAACAAGACCCAAGCCTGCTCCTTGCCGCCGCATCGGCCATACGACTGCGCGATAGACCTTCTGCCAGGTGCCCCGCTGCCGGCTAGTCGCCTTTATAATATCTCCCAGGCCGAACGCCAGGCCCTGGAGAAATATATTAAGGAATCGTTAGCAGCCGGGCTGATCAGAACCTCGTCTTCCCCTTTAGGAGCAGGGTTTTTCTTTGTGTCCAAGAAGGACGGTTCCCTACGCCCCTGTATCGATTATCGAGGGTTAAACGCCATCACAGTAAAAAATAAGTACCCTCTCCCACTCCTTTCCTCAGCCGTAGAACCGGTCCAATCAGCCACGGTCTTTACTAAGTTAGACTTACGTAATGCTTACCACTTGGTGCGGATCCGCCGGGGAGATGAGTGGAAGACAGCTTTCAAGACTCCACTGGGCCACTTTGAGTACCAAGTCATGCCGTTTGGCCTCTGTAACGCCCCAGCTGTATTCCAGGCCCTGGTCAACGACGTCCTCCGAGACTTCCTCAATGTGTTCGTCTTTGTTTACCTCGACGATATACTCATTTATTCCAACGATCCCACAGAACATCAGCGTCATGTTCGGCTGGTCCTGCAACGCCTGCTCGAAAACAAGTTATTCGTCAAGGCTGAAAGATGTGAGTTCCACAAACCCTCTGTGTCCTTCCTCGGCCTCATTCTGGAAGGGGGAAGAGTTCGATCTGACCCCGAGAAGATCAAGGCGGTCCTCGACTGGCCGGTCCCCGAGACCCGGAAGGAGTTACAACGTTTCCTAGGCTTCGCCAACTTTTATCGTCGGTTCATCCGGGGATACAGCCAGATCGCCGCCCCTCTCCATGCCCTTACGTCGGTCAAGATACCTTTCTCCTGGAACCCGCAAGCGAACACGGCTTTCATGGACCTCAAGAGGAGGTTCTCCCAAGCACCTATCCTCATCCACCCAGATCCTAAGAAACAGTTTGTGGTCGAGATCGACGCCTCGGACACAGGAGTGGGCGCAGTCCTTTCCTAGAGCTCCGACCAGGACCACAAACTGCACCCCTGTGCTTTCTTCTCTCGACGGTTGTCTCCCGCTGAACGAAATTATGATGTGGGCGACAGAGAGCTGCTCGCAATCAAACTTGCCCTGGAGGAATGGCGCCATTGGCTTGAGGGGTCCGAGCAGCCCGTCCTCGTCTGGACTGACCATAAGAATCTGGCGTACATTCAGACAGCTAAGAGACTAAACCCCAGACAAGCCCGCTGGTCCCTTTTTTTCTCCCGGTTTAATTTATCCATCTCCTACCGCCCCGGTTCGAAGAATCAGAAGCCAGACGCTCTGTCCCGCCTCTACTCACCTCCCGACGCAGAGAAGGAACCGGCAACAATAATCCCTCCGTCTTGTGTTTTTGGAGCCCTCCAGTGGGAGATCCAGGACATAATCTCCCAGGCCCAGCTCTCGGATCCAGACCCTGGAACCGGCCCCCCCAACCGAACCTATGTCCCCTCCTCAGCTCGTACCCGAGTACTACAGTGGGCTCATTCAGAGAAATTCTCGGCTCACCCAGGCATTCGTCGAACCCGTTCCTTCTTGTCCCGGCGGTTCTGGTGGCCCTCCATGTCCCAAGACGTCAAGGATTTTGTTCTCTCGTGTCCCGTGTGCGCTCAAAGCAAACCCTCAAACCGGCCACCTGCGGGTCTCCTTCAGCCTCTGCCTGTCCCAGAGCGCCCCTGGTCCCATATCGCCCTGGACTTTGTTACCGGGCTTCCCTCGTCTCAAGGCATGACAGTCATTTTAACAGTAATCGACCGTTTTTCCAAGGCCTGTCATCTCATACCCCTCAGAAAACTACCCTCAGCTCTTCAAACGGCCCAGCTCCTGGTCAAACATGTATTCCGCCTACACGGAATCCCACAGGAGGTTCTGTCTGACCGTGGTCCCCAATTCATATCGCGGGTATGGAAGGAGTTTGCCGTGGCCCTGGGGGCCCGGTATACCCTAACCTCGGGCTACCACCCGCAGACCAACGGTCAGACAGAACGTTTGAACCAGGAGCTGGAGACCGCCCTCCGCTGCCTCACCTCACAAAACCCATCTGACTGGAGCAAATATCTACCCTGGGTAGAGTATGCACACAACAGCCATGTCTCCGCCGCAACTGGAATGTCCCCCTTCGAGGTCTCTCTGGGTTACCAGCCACCACTACTCCCCGATGACAACAGACAGATCGCCGTACCCTCAGTAAAAGACCACATCGACCGCTGCAAACGTTACTGGTCCCAAACCATCCAGGCCTTAAAGGACACCGCCGAGAATAACCGCAGGTTCGCTGACCGTAAACGCATCCCAGCCCCGAGTTATCAACCAGGTCAACAAGTCTGGCTCTCCACCCGTGACCTCCCCTCCCGAGCAGCCTCACGCAAACTGTCCCCACGATTCACGGGCCCCTACGAGATAACCTCCATACCCAGCCCCACGACTGTCCGTCTCCACCTCCCATCCCACTCCCGAGTTCATCCCACGTTCCATGTCTCTCAGATCAAGCCAGTCAACTCCAGCCCCTTGTGCCCTCCGGCCGAACCCCCACCACCCTCCCAGGACCGTCATGGACGTCAAATCCAACGGATCGTGGCCTCCCGTCGACGAGGTAAGGGGTTCCAGTATCTTGTCGACTGGGTGGGCCGCGGTCCCGAGGATCGGTCCTGGATCCCGGGCTCCGCCATCCCGGACCGCTCATTCATTGACTCGTTTCTCTCCTCTCGTCCGTCTACGTCCTCCTCTGGGCCGCCAGGTGGCGACCCTTGAGGGGGGGGTGGTGTCAGGACTCAGCTGGCAGGGCCATGCAGCCTGTTGCCATCTTTGCTTCGTCCACAGGTGTTCGCGGTTGGCTGGTGGGCGGAGTAGGCGCACCTGCAGCTCGTCAGCAGCACCGGAGCTGCACTATAAGATCTGCACTCGGACAGCGGGTGGATGCCTGAGTGTTACCGTTGTGGTATGCCTACCAGCCTCGACCTCACGCCATTAGACTTTGCTCCCTCGCTAAACCGCTACCCTTTGTGTCTCCCAGGTACCTCCTCGTGCTCCTTCGTCCTCCTTCGAGCTCCTCAGTCCTACTCGTGCTGCCTCTTGGGATTTCCCCGTTCATCTTGAGTGGAGCCTTGCTTCTCGGACGAGACGCACTCCCGACGACTCCCAGGTTCCATCCGCTGTCCTGAATCCTCCGGTGCTGCTCGGACCTCTCGCCCCGCTCTCAGCCGCCCGGACACCTACGACCAACATTCAGCTGAGTCCACACTGCCGTCCTCCCCGGTCGGGTTTCTTGCACCTCGTGGTAAGCTTACGTTCCCCTGAATACTTTCCTTGGGGCTTTCCCTTCCCAGAATTAACGTTCTCCCCTTACCTCCAGATCGACCTGGTCCCCGCCGCCTGAGTTCCTGCCCGAGTATCTTCCAGCCCGCAGATTAGCTTCGCCGCCTAGCATTCTCGCCTGTGTAAACAATAAACCTTTTAAACTCACCTGTCGTTACCGAGTGTGTTTCTGCATGTGGGCCCGACATCTCAAGGCAAACATGACAGTCACTACATACATCTTCTATTAAACAGTGTGATGTTATCGTTTTTGTTTAGTTGGTTTTGCTGTTCTTTTTATATCTCTCTTTGCAGGTGTAGAAGCAGATTCTGAATATCTTGTACCCCTTTTTCTCTGCTCCATTTTTGTTACCTTTTCTCCCTTTTATCATTTTTGCCTCACCCTTTTCTCTTCTCTTCTGTTTTTGTTTCCATTGAATGTGAAATAATCCCAAAATAGTATCCAATAAAGCTTTTTGCATATATCAAGTGGAGCTCTATAGTGAAAGCACTAATGCTCCACTTGTGAAATTAAATCTGTTGGGTTCTCTTTGGCATTAAGAAAGCAAATACATTTTTTTGCAGCTTCTAGTGGCTTGCTTTTTATTGACAGTGGACTGACAGGAAAGGGGCGGAAGAAGGGGAGAGACATGTGGCAAAGAACTGCAGGTCAGATTAGAACCCGGGTCGTCTGTGTCGAGGACTAAAGACCTCCAAACAAGGGTCGCGCTACCCGCTACGCCACGAGCGCGCCAAAGAAAGCAATTCTTAGTGTTAGACTCCTAGACAGGACACATAAAAAAGACACCTGGGATGTTAGTTGTTTTGGATGTTCTCCACTTGTATGCAACTTTCCATAAGTTGGATGGTTGATTTCAGAGTCTTATGATACCTCCATTACCAGACTCATTAGCTGCTCCAGTCTTCTCTTTGAAGGCCTTTGGATCTCATCAGAATCAGAATCAGAATCAAGTTTAATTGGCAAGTAGATTTGCACTGTGATGGATATTAATAATTATCAATTAATTGAGCACACCACTCATGAAAACAAATGATGCATCGTTTGTCTTTAAGTTATTTATTCAAAGGAATGAGCGTTTGAATGTCTCTGTCCCGCAAAGCAGTCAGGAAACAGAGCAACGAGAAGAAGAACACACTAAACTTTTATACATTCTGGGTTAACAAAGAAAGTGGGAGTAATTACAGAGGAGTGCAGCCACTGGTACGATCCAGTTCCTATCTAACTCAACTCCTCTCTGTGTCCTTGGATGTGGAAACACAATAGTAAATCTGTGAGCATGAGAGCTTCTTTCACACAGGAAAGTTGTGCATGTGCATCCAGAGAAGATATGATCCGAGTTACATACATCAATACAATTTTCCACAACAGCACTTACAAGGAATTTGACTTGGTGTTGATGGTGCAGACAAAAAATAAAAATACAGTAAAATAAAAATAAAATTTATTTATATTATATATATATATATATATATACAGAAGCTATATACACTCAAACTGTGTGTTAATGTAACAGGGTTTACTCTCATTTCAACAGTCAGGCACACCAAACTAGGTCTAAGGTTCCAAGAGAAAACGTTCAAAATGCTGCCTAAAGATCAAGTGGACATTATGTAATACACCGGTCTTTGATTTGAGTTATTTTAAGGGTAGGAATAAATGGGGGAATAATGTATTCCTCACCAGAAATAAAATGTTTTATATGTTACTTTGTAAAAAAAAAATGCAAAAGGGATTTTCTTTAGTTTTATATTTTGGTTATGCTTGACTTACTTAGTATTCCTAAAAGTAAAATATAAAGTGCATTAAAAAGGTGCATAGTGTAATGAGTAGAGCTGGGGAACCTGATATGCAGCCGGACACAGAGTGTCATTTTGAAAAGGTTTATTGAAGGAAAGTTGAATACTGGCAGATAAGGCAGGCAGGAATGGGCAGTGGACCAGAAGATTCAGGAAGTGATCGACCAGACCCGAGGACGAAGGCAGGAACTGATCAGAGTAGATGACGCAGGCCGAGGAACCACAAGGACAGGCAGAGCAAGCTGCTGGATCACCTAAGGAAAACAGACTTGTGAAGCTTGCAAACACTGGAACAAAACATCAGTGCGGCTGATCATGAGCGTAGACACAGTTCAGCAGGCTGAGCACACAGGAACTGGTAGAATACCCAACAGCAGTGCACATGCGATGAGACATTCTGGCAGGGAGTGTTGAGTGAGGCAGGTATAGAAAGGCAGGGAAACAGGTGAAATGCCTGGGGGGTAATTAGTGGCAGTAGTTGGAGCTGATCATGGTGCTGAGTGGTGGCTGGGAAGGGACTAAGCAGACTGGATAATGGCTGATGGCTGGTGGCTGAGAGAAGTGGAGCAAAGAGTAGAAAATCAGTCCAGAAAGTCCAAACAAAAATCGAAATCATGACAAATAGTGCAAGATTTTAAGTTAAACATTATTTATTTCCCTTCCTGTAAATGTCTTTACAATTATCCAATGTGTAAAATAAGTTTTCCTCTATTTGCCGCTGTTACCTCTAAGGGCTGGATTAGTCAATTCATGAGAGGATGATTCAGGCCGAATCCTCTTTCTGTGGGTGTGACCCGCTGCATGCTCCTGTCCACTTGGCTACTTTGTTGAGTCTTCACCGTAATCGATGCATTAGCAAGATAACACGGGCTGACTTCAATATTTATAGCTACTGGGGAATCAAATGTTTTAATCAAAGGTCAAATAATGTTTTATTGCATTATGTGTGTGATTACAAGACAAAGTATGTAGTCTTCGTACCTCAACTTGTGAACTATAATCATGGCCTGTGTTTGACAATGTTTGTGGTGAGGGGAGAAAAGGAAACAGTATCCCTTTGTACTCAGAGCAGCTGCAGGATATCAGTTTATAATAAACAACCTCTTGTCAGGAACCAGATAACAGCCCAGGAGAAGGGGAGTGCAGGGTGCATCTGGGAGATGTCTGCAGCTGGAGTACGGTGTTTAGGCATAAAAGCAGAGGTTTGAGGGTAAAGAGATCAGATCAACACTGGTGGGGCTTTCACCAGTGCTGCAGTAAGTGTTGATCTTCAAAGACGTCTTTGTACTTGGTTCCATACATTAAATGTTTGGTTCATTTGCATTCACTGACTCTGTCGTCTTTGTTTGCTCTCATCAACGAATTTGGGGAGGATCACCAGCATCAAGGGATGATATTTTAACAGTCTTTTACATCAAAAGACATTACACCTCTAAACATAAGACCCATGCAGTTGCAGCAGCAGATGATCTTCCTCTGCTCCCATGTGCATGTACAACACTGGTGTCATTTCAACTTGTCGCCAGAGAGAGCAAACTCATGCAAAAACTCTGGAACTAACACTATGCCCCTTTAATAAAAGGAAAACAAATAGGTGTTCAGAGGATGTCCTAATTTTTCAACATGATTCATGAGGCAGTGATTTGAGTGCAGTCACGTTTTTGTGTCATTTAAAAAAAACAACTGAACATCTGCACTGCAGCAGGATTTAGGGAACCAGGAAAACGATTAAACCTCACACCATTAAAGATACGCTGACACCTACAATAGATACTGTTTAAGTTCCTTTTTTTAGAGACTGTGGGTACATCCATTTGGTTTCAGACATTACCAGCCAATCAGAGTTTCTCAGCTCAGACAAGAGGCAGGCACATGCGGTTAATGCAACTGTGTGACTGAAGAGATAAACTAAACTACATTTGTTACTGAAGGCAAGGAACGCTTTAATCTGTGCAGAAAGGACTACTTACAGGTAAAAGAACACTGCCTCAACTGCAAACACTTTGTGCTTGGAAAGTTTTGTTTCATTTGTAGAGCTGTTCCCCTGTGGAACCAGCTGCCAGTTGTCTGAAAAGAAGGCAACCAGTCTCTGTTAGAACAGGCTTAAAACTGCTTTATGCAAAAGGTGTTAGGAATGTGAATCAGGCAGACCCAGTATTCAAACCAAACAAGTGAGGTATAAGAAAACACAGGATTTAATAAACAGATTGTGATAATACAGGGACAGGCAGGCTCATTGCTCAGTATGGCAGTCCAAAATCCGGTACACGAAAAGCAGTCCAAAAACAGGCAGAAGTACAGACCGGGGTAAGGCAAACTCAGATAATCTCAAGGTAGGTCCAGGTCGGAAAAACAGGTAAGGCTGCTGTTGGGTTAACGTCAACAGGATTACAGAAAGGAATGCTGGACAAAAACTCACCAACAGGCTCATTAATGATCTGGCAGAGAACTGAAGGCTGAGGCAGAACTATATAGTAGAGTGCACAGGTGAAACGGAGTGAAACTAATTAGAAGACGGCAGGTGGAACTAATCAGGGCCAGGGAGCTGACAGATTGCTGAGGGGAGACCAAACTGAGCTGATACTGTGAAAGGTGAAAAATAGGTAACCTAAACAGTACAACACATCTAAATCAAAACCAAACAAGAAAGAACCCAAAAGCAGAAACTGAACTAATAAATCAGATAACATGAACCAAGACAAAACCCAAATCGTAACAAAAGGTTAATAATTATGATTTGTTTTGTCCTTACCTGAGCTATCTCTTTGCTGCTAATGACTTCAGCTGGTGGAAGACATACTTATTTGGCCCTGTCTGTCCTCAATTCTCTGGTTTTGATGCCATTAATGTTGTTAATAGCAGCTTTCGAGGACTTTTGAGTCTCCTGTCAGTGACTGACAGTGGTGGCATGATGTTCTCTGTACACCGTAAAAAACAAAAAACACTTTTTGGTCAGCGGAGATGTTTTACAAATCCAAATCCAGTATTCCTTATTTTGTGGACAAGTCCAAGTCTTAGATTTTTGAGAGGCAGGTCCAATTTAGGTCTCAAATCCTATAAAGGCACGTCCAACTGAAGCATCACATCTTTAAGAGGCAAGTCCAGGTGAAGTTTAAGTACTTAAAAGTCAAACTCAAATCAAACCTCAAGTATTTTAGAAGGAAGTCCATGTGCAGACTGACGTCTCTGATGTCAGAAAAAAGCATTGAGACAGTAAAATTGTATGTCTTTAGATTAGGAATTCAAACCCTGCACTATTTGTTAATGAGCCCATCAATACATATACGTATGGTAAATCCTTAAATTTAACATTCTTTGGAAAATTGATCTCATGTAATTTAGCTTATCAGAAATATACATCTGCATACCGGATTTTTATAATCAGATCTGATCAGACTAGTTTCCACTGTGAAGTGCTTTGAGATGCCTTTTGTCATGAATTGGAACAAACAGTGAATTAAAATAGTTTGATCTGGAGAGGCCCAGATCTAAGAACACTGCTGACTTGTACCACTGTCTTATTTTTGCAGATTTACAATTAATACTGCCGTGGGCGTTTTCTTTCTCTTGCTGACTTTGTACCAAGGTATGTAGGTGAAGCCTCCCTGTTGCAACCTACAGTGACATGGAAGAACAGTTCATCAACAAAATCGGACCTTAACTGAGCTGCAAAGCAAAAATAAAAAATAATATATGGAATTTTCCAGTCAGGATTATTCTGAAATTTTACTGAATAATATGAAGCAGTCGCTTGTTTTAAGGTCCAAAAATCCCTTACTTACTAGTTTAAACCAGATTTATACACTGTAACTATCAATCGGACATTAAATCAGATGATTACAAAAAAAATCTATTTACTGGAAGCCACAATAATGGAAATAAAAGTTTTATTAATTTCTTCAAATCCAGAGGTTTACATACATTTTCTTAGTATATGGTAGCGTCACTTTAATACTTTGTGACATAGGCGTCATCCACACAGAGACAAGATTAGGTGTATCCGTAATGTATTTAGCCATTTAGGTGTTGGAAGACAAAAGACATTTGTTTTCTAAAAACCCAGGCCTAGAGTGGAAAAATTTCAAAATGGCGGATTCATATTTTCATGTAAACATGTCTTTTCTGAAACTTTAACGTCTGACTTAGATGTAGAACATTGGAGCTACGAACACCAACTTTCCACAGACATTCACATGAATAACATCCTTTAGATCCACATCAAAGAAGAAAATGAATGTTACTGTCTTTACTTCACGTTTTTTTTTTGCTTGTTTATTTTTTTTGCGTATTTATGTGGCAATGACACAGTACCACCAATTTGCCCGGCCTACTCACTACAACGTTTTCAGTGGTGCTGCCTTGTCTCATGTGGATGCACATTTTTTTTTAAATGGTTTATGAATATCTATCGTGTTTTGTAATGAATAGGATAACTGAACCCGATATTCAACCAGACACAGGGGAGTGCGTTTAGGAGGTTTAATAAGGAACAAATGAGGGTCAGGTAGAAACAAAACAGAGACAGTCTTCAGGTGAGTCCAAAGGGGAGACCGGCAGAATAAACTGCAAGGAGCAGCAGCAGACCGGGGGAAATAATCCAGGGAAGAGACCAAGTTTAGGAGACCATCCAGACTGGGGACTCCAAGACACAGGCCCACACCAGGTCCGAGATACTGGCAACTCAAAAAAAAAGCAAAAAGGGATTAAACAGGCTTGGTAACTCACAGATAGGAAAAGGTCGGTTTAACAGGCAAACAGAACCCAAGGTCCAGCAGGCAGCTAAGGTCCAGAATCCAGTTGGGCAAAAAACTGAAGCAGACAAGGGTCAGGCATGAGGATTGAGACATTCTGGCAAAGAAATGACAGGGGAAGCAAGCTTAAATAGACAGGTGAAACCAAGTGACTAATTAACTAGGACAGGTGGAGGTAATCATGGGAAGTGAAATGACTGACAGAGAGAACTGGCTGACAGGATAAGTGGAGGAGAAACCAAAACTAAGTCAATCCAGAACCTAATACCACAAAGACCAAACCTAAGATAGAAACACAAGCTAAGACAGATCTAAAACTATTACAGTGTTTATGTGTGATTAACACAAATGGCTCCATTCTGTTTCAGCTGTTATTCCCTGTTCGTAAAAAGTCAGGGAGACAGCTCATTACTTGGTGTGCAAAGAGCAGGAGTGGGCATCCCAGTAGCAGCAGAAAGAATCTTTAGAGTTTTTTACTGTTGTAGACAAAAGAAAGAAGCATAGCAAAGCAGTATTTCACTAGTGAAGCAACACTAAACTCCTTTGATCAAATGAAAAACATTGACAATGATAGCTAAAAGACATGAAAAATGATCTCATGTTCAGCCTGTTATACATCATTCAAAAATGATCACTGCAAAGTACCGTAACTGCATCAATAGTTTTGTTAAGGTCTCTTTCCAATGTGTGTGTTGCAGGAGAAGCACTGAGATGTAACTTTTGTTTTTCATGGTCAAGTGAACTCTGCAACAGCACCAGCATTCAGACCTGCCCTGTGGGACAGGATGCTTGTGGTGCTGTCATCCTTACAGGCCCAGTCCGTGAGTTCTACATAAAAACTGAAACACTCTGCTGCTTGACAATGAACTGTGTTAGAACTGTAGACATGCATTTTGAATACATGGTTACAGCACTGAAATAAGCTCTAAATCTGTGGAAATGTTCTCCTCACTTTTGTTTGAACTAGACGTCATTTTAATTTCCACAGGCTCACTGCCTTGATTGACAAAGTTACGTGGAAGCGGTTGAACACACAATGACTGAAGCAATGTGTTTTCCATTGTAGAAAGCTCCTTTCGTCAATGCATGAACATGGGCATTTGTCGGGGATTCATCACCACACCTGGAACCATCGCCAGATGCTGTAGCACTGACCTCTGCAACTGAGCCTCGTCCTAATGACCCAGAGCCATTTTATCGCTGACTGATGATTCTTTAGGATCTCGGCCGGCTTTTCTTTGCTGATACATTAACATCATAATCTCTTTTATAATTTTCCAAAACATTCAAATGATTGCCGTTTTCCAACAGATATGATTCCTGACTGGCAAATTTTAGGCAGTGAGAATCAGTATTATTAAAGTCTAAGTGTTGTACTGAAAAAATATCCTGAAAACCATTGAATAACTTCCAGAACAAGGTAAACTTTGAATATTCATGTGTCAAAAGTGTTCAAATTAAGTTTAAATATGAAATATCACACATTTTTTACACCGATTATGGTATTCCGCGTTTGAGTGCTGCCTCCGTTTATGATCGGCCATTTCCAACGTGTGACGTCAGTTCAAGAACACCGAGAACACGCGAAACGAACTTGCATAGAAACACACATTGTTTACATTCTACAACCGGTACGGCGAACAAGGATATATGGACGTTTTCCAGTATCTTCTTTCACACACCAAATCTGCTGATCCACGTCTACTACTGAGCAAGCGCTTTTAAAAAAAATCGCCGAACTAAGTCCACAATAAAATGCCTTCTAGGTGCGTAGTTGGTGGCTGTAGTGCAGACCGTGGTGAAGTTGATTTGACATTGGACATTCAAGTTCCGCGGAGTCAGCGGGATCTAGCTCACGGTTGATCCGGTTGAAGGACTCCGATTTCGGACAGCGTCTCTCAGCTGCTCCCTTCTCCCATACGCGATGGTACAGTTAGGGACCGTCAACAAATCTGATTTGATTTTTGTTTCTCAAGAGTGCTCCGCTGACTCCGCGGAACTTAAATGTCCAATGTCAAACCAACTTCACCGCGGTCTAGTGCAGGCCAGAAAGTAGTGCTACATACTTGGCCGAAGGATCAAAAGGTCCAACAGAAATGGGATATATACGTAAAAGAAACGCGAAAGGACTGAATTGCCAGCAGTGACAAAAGTGTGTTATGCAATTCACACTTTACGAGCGAGGAAGTCGTAGTGTTAGCAGACAGTGTTATTGCCGGATGTGCGGTACTCGTTCTGTGTGTGACGTCACATACCAGATCAGCCGATTGAGGAATGTTTGGGCTTTTTCGCTTATACAGCAAGTTTTATCAAAATTACTTCCAAACGGCGCACATAATTCACGTATAATATACATTTCTTTACTCTTGTGACTATTTGAATGCATCTGCGATAAAATACATTTTACGTGCGACTTAGACTTTAAATGATTGATGGAGGTGGATCATACAGAGAAATCATCTTTGGTAATTGATTGATATGGGTGCCTTTTTAACTGTATAGCAAAATAAATACATAGTGAAAAATCTGTTGTTTGTTGTTTTTATGGCTTTGATTAATTTAATCACTAAACAATAAACTGAAAGAAAGGTTGTAAGTTTTACTATTCAGGATATGCTAATAAAGTAATAATGGTAACAATCATAAAAAATTATGTATACAGATAGATAGATAGATAGATAGATAGATAGATAGATAGATAGATAGATAGATAGATAGATAGATAGATAGATAGATAGATAGATAGATAGATAGATAGATAGATAGGAGCCGGACTTGAAGCCATCCAAGCATCACCCCCTCCAAGGACAGAGAATTTTAATCAAAACCACCCCAACACCAACATTAAAACAACTCCCACAGCATATACAACGATAGACACCCAGACTGGGTATACATATTTAGTTCTTCCATTTGTCACATTTCAGGACTTGGAACTTAAATGATTGTGGAGAACTCAGTGGCCTTTGTGACACTGAGGAAACTGGAGTATCCAATTCATTAAATGCTCAAAACTCTTTTGTTTATATGTTTTGCAAATGTTTTATGTACAAAAATTTGGAGTTCAGGAGTTGTTCTGTGTTATAAGGGTGCACTTTGGTAATGGACACCAATTAGCAAAAAAGAGAGGAGAAAAGACAGAAGTCACTCATATAACGAAAAAGTTAAAATCCTTGATCAAGGTTACTAAGATCATAAGATAGTCTTTATTGATCTCACAATGGAGAAATTCACTCGTCACATCGGCTCATACAAGAAGGTGCAGAGTAGGGAAGGTGCATTCAGTTATATACAGTGAATCTTCATATATACAATGGATCAGAAAGAGTACCAAAAAAATACAAAAAAGGAAATAGGAATGTAAATGTCTCATTTACATTCTTAGTGGTCTATAATATATATATATATATATATATATATATATATATATATATATATATATATATATATATATATATATATATAAATAAACATATCTATATACTTAAATATATACATATATCTATGCGCCTACTTACATACGCACCTACGCGTATGTATGTGCATATACATTGTATACATTTGTACATACATACATACATGTGGGCTGACTTATGTTCAGGTGGTGATAGCAGCAGAAGTCACTACATCAGGATTATTGCACGGGTTGTAGGACAGTGTATTAAATAGACTATTGCACCTTGGTTATTGCACATTAATTATTACAGTTATGGTCACAGTTGCAGTTACAGTGCAGCATTGTAAAATCTGATAGCAGCAGGAATAAATGACCTGCGGTAGCGCTCCTTTTTACAGACAGGATGTCTAAGTCTTGCACTGAAGGAGCTGCTCAGCTCCTCTACAGTCTGGTGCAGGGGGTGGAAGGTGTTGTCCATGATGGATGTGAACTTGGACAACACCCTCCTCTCAGCTACTTCCTCCACAGAGTCCAGAGAGCAGCCCAGGACAGAAGTTGCCTTCCTCACCAGCTTGTTCAGTCTCTTTCTGTCCCGCTCTGCGCTGCCAGGGGCCCAGCAGACGACAGCGTAGAGGAGGGCTGAGGCCATCACAGAGTCATAGAAGGTCTTAAGCAGGGGCCTGCTCACTCCAAAGGACCTCAGCCTCCTCAGGAGGTGGAGCCGGCTCTGGCCCTTCTTATACAGAGCGTCTGTGTTATGAGTCCAGTCCAGTTTATTGTTGACATGAACACTCAGGTATCTGAAACTCTCCACAGTTTCTATGTCCTGCCCCTGGATGTTCACAAGTGAGTGAGGTGGGGGTCTTCTCCTGAAGTCGATCACCATCTCCTTGGTCTTACTGGTGTTTAAGCACAGATGGTTCTTCTCACACCAGTCCACAAAGTCCATGATGACCGACCGGTACTCCAGCTCGTTCCCCTCAGACACACAGCCCACAATGGCCGAGTCATCAGAGAACTTCTGAAGGTGGCAGCTGTCCGTGTTGTAGGTGAAGTCCGAGGTGTATAGGGTGAAAAGAAACGGAGACAGAACGGTGCCCTGGGGGCCCCGGTGCTGCAGAGTGCCACCTCTGACTGACAGCCGTGCAGCCGCACGTACTGAGGGCGGTCAGTGAGGTAGTCCATGGTCAGTGAGGTAGTCTATGGTCAGTGAGGTAGTTGATGGTCAGTGAGGTAGTGGATGGTCAGTGAGGTAGTCTATGGTCAGTGAGGTAGTCTATGGTCAGTGAGGTTGTCGATGGTCAGTGAGGTAGTCGATGGTCAGTGAGGTAGTTGATGGTCAGTGAGGTAGTTGATGGTCAGTGAGGTAGTCCATGGTCAGTGAGGTAGTTGATGGTCAGTGAGGTAGTTGATGGTCAGTGAGGTAGTCCATGGTCCAGTCAGCCAGATGTTTGTCCACCCCAGCTTCCTCCAGCTTCTCCCTCAGCGGCACCGGTCTGATGGTGTTGAAAGCGCTGGAGAAGTCAAAGAACATGACTCTCACAGCGCTCCCGGTGGTCTCCAGGTGGGTGAGCGCCACCTGGAGACCACTACTATTGTCTTCATAAAATGCAACATGGCTGCAGGATTTTTTTTTCTGAACTGAACTTATGTAGCACTTTTCCAGTCATGCTGACCACTCAAAGCGCTGTACACGAAAGCCACATTCACCCAATTGCTCTCAGTAACCCACACTGATACACAGCTCAGTAGGCAACTTGGGGTTAAGTGCCTTGCCCAGGGGCACATCAACATTTGACATGGGAAAGTTGGAAGTGAACCCACAACCTTCCGATTGTAAGACAGCTACTCAACCTATCAAGCCACAGTCACCCCATGAACCACATGTAGTGGCACAAACAGCTCTGGGCGCTATTAAATTGTCTTTGGACATTCCTAAGTTTACCATTGTTGCTCTGTTTCTGATTTGTGTGTTATCCACATTTTCACTTTTTTTTCCAATTTTCTTTTTGAATGCCCACCTAACAGCAAGGCCTGGACTCTATCCATGACCCTTAATGATAGCTCCTAGCTCCTACTCCTTGCTCATCTGTGTGTTGGGGCAGAAAGTAATACCAAACCAAATTAACAAAACAATTGTTACATTTGACTCTGCTTTAGCTCAAAAAGATAACTTCAGATGGACAGTTTACAGCCATGGGTAAAAGGAACATGAATCTGAATGAACATTTTAATTGATATTTCAGTGATGCTTGTTTGTCAGTCAGCATTAATTGGATAAAATACAGTAAAACAAAAAAATAAATAAACAAATGAAACAGATTGTGGGATTACAGGTGCAGGATGCTCAGACCTTTAACCAATGTGTAGCAAAGGCTCCGGCAGCAGTCACATGCAAACACATGTGGGTGTCCGT
Organism: Fundulus heteroclitus; assembly: GCF_011125445.2. NCBI lineage: Eukaryota > Metazoa > Chordata > Actinopteri > Cyprinodontiformes > Fundulidae > Fundulus > Fundulus heteroclitus. The sequence goes on along the minus strand of NC_046384.1, from coordinate 21,943,391 downwards.
TGCTGCCCAACGACTCCCCGTGCACAATTCTTCCTGAAAATCTTACTTTCAAGATTATGAATGAACTTATTACCAAGCATGTAACCTACCAGACTTCACAGATGGAGAGTTACCTATCATGTTGCTGTTGTGGAGGACCCAAAATGCAGAAAATGGATGAGGTAAAAACTGAGTTATTTAATAAAACAAATATGGAGAACTTACAAATAGCGCGACAATGAGAACAGGATGTGGAGCACTGGCAGAATAACAAGCAGTGAGAGCAGAACATCAGGTAGAGCGAAGGAAGAAACCAGCAACGAGTAATTAAAAAACAGGGAGGACTTTTTAATTTGTTTCCCCAGGTCAGAACATAATCATGCATGCCTTACAGTAGACATGTGCTCTGGTACATATCCCACTCTTTTATTTTGTTACAAAGTGTGATAGATGTTCCATTAAGCCTCATTTTGACAGAATATTTTGATAAAACTGAAACTTATTCGTGCATCATAAAACTGTGGTTTTAACAGAGGTGTTTCTTAAGGCATTGTACGGCGAAGATGAAAATCACTGCACAAGAAAAACATCACTCAGAGGTATTCTTATCGTTAATCACTTCTGTTATTCAGAGTTTTGGAGATTTTGAGCTGTCACTTAAAGTGAGAAAGAATAACTCAAGCTGATTCAGAAGCCCGTCTTTTAGAAAATGGTCCTCTATCATTATTTCATCAGAACAAATCATTCCTGCTGGGTTATGCTTCTAAATAAGACAAGTTCACATTTCTTTTAAATGGTGGACAAAAAATAAAACAATGAAACACTTGTTCATTCTTTGCCACTTTAAATTGTTCCCACAGTGGTTTGAGTGTTTTTCAGGCAACATCTCAAAGCAAACAGAGAATAAAAGAGACACAGATGGGAAAGAAAGTGTGCAGATAGAAATAATTTTGTTTGTTTCACTTCTTGTCATCCTCAGCATCAAACTGAGGAGGAGGGAGGTGATGGGACGGCTCCTCTTCCTCAGACTTTAGGTGGTCTGCTGCTGCGGGTCTCATCTTCAGCTCGGTCACAGCCGTCTGAACAAGCTGCAGTCGAGTCTCTCGGAGCGAACGCCTCAGCTTTGCTCGCCGGTTCTGGAACCAGATCTGACAGGAAAAAATGTTGATCTTCCCACTGTTCTTTAGTTAAACTTCCTGTTATCTCATGATTTATTTATAAGGATTTTTATGTATTGTGTGTCTATAAGTGAGAATTTGCACCAAAAAGCATATAGTTGATTAAATAGCTTTTTTTTCACACGTCTTGAATCTTCTGGATCCTAGTTTACAACAAAAGGCTATATATATATATTTTTTTAATCTTTTAAGAAACTATCAGAACCTGTATTCGGTCTTCGTCCAGATCCAGTTTTCCTGCCAGCAGCTCCCTCAGTTGGATACCTGGATAACAGTTCACCTGGAACACCGTCTCCAGAGCATTCACCTGATGGAGTGGAGTTAAAGTTAAGTTAGAAAAAATGTTGTCGGATGAGATCTTCTTTTTTTTCTTTTTTGACAGTTTACATGATTGACAGAACACCTGACTGTTGCTGAAGGCCGTCCTGGGTCTTCGTCCAGTATACCAGTTTGATGTGGGCCGAGGGGAGCTCTGGGGCTGACGGTGACGCTGTGGTTCTAGATCAGGAACGGGTCGTTTACAGCAGGGACTTTTTTCTGTGTTCTTCCTCTCTGCTCCAAATTCTGAAGCAATTAAAAACATGATGAATTATAATTTATAATAATTTATTTATTTATTTATTAATGTTTTTTCACTTTCTTTTTTCAAATATCACATTACACATGTCAGCTTACATAATAATATATATGATTTAGCAATGGCATCTAGGTGTTATTCGAGTGTATCTGTTGCTTTATGTCTGTTGGTTGTGCTGTTCTTTTTGTGTCTCTTTCCAGGTGATGGAGCAGACAGAGGACGTTTTATCATTCTCTTCCTTTTATCTCCTCTTTCTTTCACCTCTACTCTTTTTTTTCTTTTCTTTCACTTTTTGTTCTTCCTTTACTCTCCCATTGTCATGTCCATATAATTTGAAATTCTCCTTGCAGGAATCATAATAAAGCTATTTACAAGCATAAATCAAGTGGAGCTCTATGGCGAAAGCTGTTTGCTCCTCTTGTAAAAGCAAAATCTGTCAAGCTCTATCTGGCATTGAGACATCAATTCCTATTGCCATATTGCTAGACAGGACACTGGGAAGAAACAAAAAAAAACATGATGAAAAAGCAGAACATCACAGATTACTCATCATTTAGAATTAGACTCAGAGCTTAATCTTGGTGTTTAATGGACTGCAGCGTGAAGATTACTTAAACATGGGACAACGCTCATTTAACAGTTTTACATCTAACATATTCCAAATAAAGAAATGACTAGAAATGCACCCTGACAAGGACTATAAGCGTCTTACACCTTAGGTTTGTGTAAGACCGTGTTCCAGCAAAGCCAGTTGTTTTGCTGATGATTGCCACTGCATGTTCAGGGTGGTTCTCCTGCTGGAAGGTGAATCTCCACCCCAGCCTTTTGTCTTCCCGCCAACTTTGACCATAAATTACCAACAATTAGACAATAGTGAAGGGCAAAGCCAGGAAGTCTAAATCTTTTTCCATAATATTATTTTCTTAGTTCAGACTTATCCAGACGTGGCCAATTCTTAAAACAAATGTCAGTCTTTTCCCGAGATTCAGACTGAAGAAATCTAGTCTAATAATTTTTTTTTCAAAAGAACTAAAAAAAAACATAAATTATCTTCATTCCACGTTCAGATGACATTTCAAAGAAGATTAGGCATCTAGAAATGAAAAACCTTTTAACAAGGAGGGTATATTTGGCTGTCATTGTTCATTTTACAAAAGATACCAAAATAAGGAGTAGGAGACTAAGGATGCAATAGATAAATTTAAGAGCAGCCAAATCTTAAATTTGGATTTGGCTGCTCTTAAATTTAAGAACAGCCTTGAAATGTGAAGGACTGTGTAAAAATCAACATACCTATTGGCAACAGTAGATTGTAAGGTTGATAAAACCTTTGAATAAGTGGGACTCTAATGCTCAAAGAGTAATTTTTATTTCAAATATTTGCAGCACTTGTTGGCACAGAAAGCAAGGCTAGGTAAAATACAAAACCTCCTCACCTGTCCAAGGGCGGTGAAGTTTGAGGCACTTCCCAAGGTTTTCCTGCTCCAAGCCAAGAATCCGATCGATATAAAAAGCTTGGTGGCGTTCTTCCTTCACAGGAGTTACAGTGCATTCCATTATCACCAATATGGAAAAGTGAGAGCTAAAGACCTCAGAAAAAGAGATGTTTCTTGGGCTTCACTGAGACACAAACAGTCGTGAAGCGTCACAAATGTTTGATGGGGAACCTCCCTGACTGTGGAAATCCTTCACACTGCCTTGGTGGTCGAACGAGAGCAAACCGGCTGACTGCTGGTTTAAATGGGAGTGGAGAATTAAGACAGGCCTCCAATTAGAAGTAAGAAGGTTTTTTCCATGTGAATGAGATTCCCTGATGCTCCATACAGCAGCTAATCTCAGCTAATGCTGTGTGTGCTGCTGGAAGTTTCACACTGACATACAACTTTTCTCTGAATGATAAAAAAACAGCTCAGATTTAATGTGTTTCTGTATTGATTGAATTTCCTCAGCCATGTGCTCTCCATGAGCGAAAGAGATTAGGAAATGTTTATTGAAAACCGCCACCATGACGTAAACACAAAGCAGCCCTGCATTCCTTTTCTTCTGAATTAACAAAGTAGAAAATGAGTTTAGTTTTCACTCCAGAAATACATCTGAGCTGCTGTTCCAGGCCTGACACAGAATGTGAGCTAATAATAATGACAATGATGGCAATGAAAACAATCCGCTGAGACCCAGTAATGCTATTAGGCTAATCTGGACGTGTTGTGATGCAGATGAAGCTCGTAGAGTGTGAATGCAGTCTGAAGCAGCAGGGAGGAAAAACCTTTTCACAACCAGATCATCTCCCACTAAAGGCCTATGGCAGCTTTAAACCAACAGCACACTTATTTATTTATCCCTTGCTGAGAGGTGGGAGGCTCCTGGTCAATTTGTACATCCATTAATCCTTACATGCCATTTTGTCCCTTCCTACTTTCAATTTGTACCTGTAAACAGATTGATTCTTTACCGCTTCCTTAATATATCTATATAGCTATATCTGATGAATAACAGCAATTAATTAAATGTTAAATTAATTAATTTAACATTTTATTGCTCCAGATTTCTATTTATTTTGCTTCTTATCACCATTTGGTGGTCCTGATAGATTAGGAGTCTCATGACACGTTTCTGCCAGATACGGGTTGCTTTACAGAGCGAAAGCTGGACAAGGAGACGTCGGCGGAGAGTACAGGTACAACGTCAAGCTCACAGTATGTACACAGTACGCCCAGTATGTTAGAGCCTTTAGGCAGTCTGCACCTGGAGTACGCACTAGCAACAATAAACCTAGTAAGTTAATTCAATATGAAAGTCAGGTTTAATTTGGCCTTATGTTGGAAACAGGGCAGTGTAGTCCAGCTACTCTGTCCTCCCCACAGAGACGGATAGCTCTCTCTCTCTCAGGACAGACCTGTGTACGTACAGTGATATTACACACTTGTGAAGAATATTTAGTGCACCTTATCATAAGGTGCGCCTAAAATGTGGACAAAGACATGCAAAGACACGTTTATCCATGGTGAGCCATATAATCCGCCTTATGGTCCAAAAAATACGGTACACAATCGTAGAAATTGAGACATTGTCCGCACTGAGTCTGAGTGGACGCCGTACAGACATCCACAGACTCAGGTCCACGCGAGTATATGGGAGCCATAAGGCTTAGACCCTTGGCAATAAGACAAGATACACGATGGGCAGGATATGGGAATCATTTTAGATCTGAGCCAGAATTACCATGAAAATGGCACTGTGACCTTTGTGTATGTTTCTATATCTCAGAAGAGTCCCAATCAACTCTGATGGCTTTCACAGACGGATCCCTGTTGTTCCCCAGGGGTTCATATGGTATGCTCCAGGGAGGGAGTTAAAATTATTAACCTTGGAACCTCAGTATGTGCCTTTTAATATGTACCTGGTCCTGAGTCAGAAATGTATTTAAAGGAGCAATAAGTAAAAAATGTACTGCAAAATTAACCAAAATTATTCTCACTTGTCACCCAGAATGGAAGTAACATTCCCTATAAACAATCGGTTCTCTTCATCAACAATGTCTTAGTCACGTTTTTCTCCTTTCAAATCTAGAGATGTGGTCCAGAACTACTTTGGTGCAGCGTGTAGCCCGTGTTTACTTCCTGGTTCCTGAGCCAATCATGTGAGAGTTCCCAGGGTTCCCAAGACAGAACCTTTTGGTATTTTATCTTGGCAAAAAAGCAGCAGCCTGCAAACACTGAAGCCAGTAAGAGAAGCAGACCAGAAATAGAAGAGAATTCAACATCATTTACCTGCCCTGTGTACATAGAAAATTTACTCAATTTGACTTTGTAAAGTGTCTTGTTTGGCATGTGTTGTGAATTGGCACTATATAAATAAAATTGAACTCAACTGAACCTATTGCTCCTTTTATTAAAGTACACTTAGCCAATAAAAAGAAAACTCCAAGAAATTAGGTTTTGTGTATATACAAAAATATGCCTAAGAAATGAAGATTTATAGATAAAAAAAACAGATGAAAGATCAGGGATCCAATATATAAGATTCTAATTCTAAAAAGATGAGTCACTTTATAAAAAAGAATTTAAAAACCCTCTATACAAGCAATGTTATTTTTCAGTAAAACCACCTAGATGTTAAACAAACATTTCTGGGTTCAACAAGAAGCAGTGCCTCTTGGCTGTTTGAAGATGTTTCACCACTTTTGTTGTTGATATTTAGGTCAATCTGGAATCAATTCATTTTTTCACATCTTCTGACTTTTGAAAGATTACGGCGCTACAGAACAGACAGGCACTGGGGCTAGTGCTTGTGTAGTAAACAGGAGATCCTGGGTTCAACTCTCAGCAGTACCTTTTAATTATACTACTTCTTGAATGGAAACTTTGTTTTGAATTTACACCCAACCTCAATATGGCTAATTTTGTTGCAGTAGTATGTTTCAAAAATAATGACAAGGTTCTTTGCTAAAAAAAAAAAAAAGGTAGAAATACAAGTCCCTTTCTCTTGGGAAGTCAAAGCACTTGGTTCTTAAATAAAAAATTCTTGCTTGCTAAGGCAGCAAGAAAGATATACATCTGCTGCTTTGCAGAAAATGAATTGGTTGAAGATAGCTCTGAATTGGTACAAATCAGCTCTGAAACCACAGCCAACGTTTTCACCAATAGAGCGTAATCTGATCGTGATATTTGGTTGGCTTGTTTACATGACACATTTTTATTCCAATCAGCCATTTACTATGTGTTAACGTAGCTATTGACAGTGCTTTGCTGAAGTAGGTGTATGATGGCATTTTCAACTTCAACTCCATGGCAATAAGTAAACTTCAGGGGGACCTGCTTGTTTGTTTTTCTTACTCTACTTTTGCAGAACTACAGGTCCATCTCAAACCTCCCCTTTATCAGTAAGATTATTGAAAAAGCTGTGTTTCAATAATTAGATTTATAATGAAACACCTTCTTAACAACGACCAGCTGCTTTGACGTTTTCCAGTCACGTTTCCTCACCACAGTACAGAGACCGCCCTTATCAAGGTGTTTAATGACATCCATATAAATGCAGACTGTGGAAGAACCACCATGCTGGTTCTATTGGATCTCAGAGCAGGATTCAATACTCCCTCCTTTGGCTGGCGCCAACACTGATGCATTGGTGTTCCTCGGTGTCCAGGGCTGGGTGCTCGGGTGTGTGCTGACTCACTCCTGGCAGCTGCTTCATGGGGCCTGGGTCTCAGGTCTCTGGGCCCATAGTTAAATCCGCTGGCTGCCGGAGGAGCCTGCGGGCTTGTCACCGCAGCTCCCGGGGGCTTCAGAACTGTGGCTGTTGGGGGGTTTCCTAGGGCTCTTCTCTGCTCTTCCCTGGGACGGGGGAGGCAGCTTTCCCTGTATTGGTCCCTCTTGGGCCCCTTAGCTCTGAGGGCCCTTACGAGTGTCTGCCTCAGCTCTCTGAGGAGCGGGTCTTTGGTTCCTCACAACTACTATTAGGCATTTTTCTTACGGATAAACCTTACATAAGTGCGCTCTCGCAAAAACTTAAGCTGCTGGGATTCAGGTGCTTGCAGATTCATTTCTATACAGAAAACCCCAATTATTATCTTTAGCTGTGACTTTATGCATCTCATATTAAATAATACTGTGTAATTTTCAGTGATGTTATCAAGATGATGGTTGTTTGTACATGTAGTCTTGTACTGTTCTTTTTATATCTCTCTGTGCAGGTGTAGATGCAGACTCCGATAATGTTAACTTGTTCTCTCCTTTTCCGCGCCTCTATTTTTTTCACCCTTTCTCCCTTTTAGCATTTTGTCTTGTCTTTTTCTCTTCCTTTTGTTCTCTTTTACCTTCCCGTTTTTGTGTCAACTGAATGTGAAATAGTTCCAGCATTAATTCTAATAAAGCTCTTTCCATATATAAATCAAGTGGAGCACTATGGCGAAAGCAGTAATGCTCCACTTGTGAAAGTAAAATCTGTTTGCCTCTCTTTAGCATTACAACAGCAATTCTTAATGCCACACCGCCAGACAGGACACAAAAAAAAGGGGGGGAAAAGAATTGATTACTGCAACCGTGTTTTTACAGGTCTGCCTAAAAATTGGATCAGACAGCTGCAGCTGATCCAGAACGCTGCCGCCCGCGTCCTCACTAAGACTATGAAAGTAGAGAACATGGACCCGGTTCTGAAGTCATTCCACTAAGACTAAGAACATAGAGAACATGGACCCGGTTCTGAAGTCCTCACTAAGACTAAGAACGTAGAGAACATGGACCTGGTTCTGAAGTCCTTCCACTAAGACTAAGAACGTAGAGAACATGGACCCGGTTCTGAAGTCCTCACTGAGACTAAGAACGTAGAGAACATGGACCCGGTTCTGAAGTCCTCACTGAGACTAAGAACGTAGAGAACATGGACCCGGTTCTGAAGTCCTCACTGAGACTAAGAACGTAGAGAACATGGACCCGGTTCTGAAGTCCTTCCATGGCTCCCTGGATCTCAGAGAATAGACTTTAAAATCCTTCTGTTAGTCTATAAATCCCCGAATTAGCACCTAAATAAATCACAGACTTGTTATCAGGGCATCAACCCTCCAGACCACTCAGGTCTTCTGGCTCCAGCCTACTTGGGGCGACTGTCGCTTGATGGGTTAAATAGTCGTCTGGCAATCAGAAGGTTGTGGGACTGATTCCAGCTTCCCCTTGCCACATGTCAATGTGCCCCTGGGCACATTGACATGTGTTTGCCTTGCCTTACTCAGGTAGGCAAACAGGAACAACAGGTCTAAAGTCATTCAGGACGGATGGCTGAGATTTCTTCAGTGCTGGAACTATGCAGGAAGTCTTCCATACATCTGAAACCTCCTCCTTGGTCCGGCTTAAGTTGAAGAGGTGCTGTGGAATCCCAGAGAGCTTTGCTCTGCACAGGCCTTCAGGACTCTGGGGCAGACACCATCTGGACCTGCAGCCTTGTTCTGCTTCAGTCTCTTCAGCTGCCTTTTCACTTGACTTCTGGAGACAGAAAAGTGGAAGGGGGAGGCAAAGGGAGCAGCACCATCTTCTAATTATGTTGAGAACAAACATGCAGAAGCAAAAGGGTCCATGACTAAAGTGGAAGATAAAACATCTCAGGTGTGACAGGGAGGTTTTGTGTCATAGGAAGTTGTGATGTCTTGTTCCTGAACTGAACCAAATGAAAAATGTGTTGAGCTCATTGGCTCTGTCCAGACTTCCATCGGTTTGATCTTCCTTTTGTTTGAAGCCTGTGATCAAACAAAAGGATCCTCTTAATGCCTGACCTCACATCTCTGATATTCTTCCGCTGGAGCTTGCACTCCAGCTTCTCAAAGATTCAAAGATTATTTATTGTCGCCGTGTTACCGTGGTGAAATTCTTTTCAGGATACATACAACAACCAGTATGCAATAAACAAAAAAACACTGGTTCTCATTATCTTGATAGACACATAGAGCAATAAAACTGAGTGCAGAGGAGACAGGAGAAGAACATGGAATAGAGATTTTAAATCTTGTTTTATTTTGGTGTCATTTAAGTCAATATTTCATTAATATAAAAGTATAGTAGTTTTTTCTCATTTTGCTTTTTAGTATTTCCCACTTTAAGTAGTTCTTTTCATTTGAGTGCAATCAAACATATTTTAAACTCAGACATTTAGTTACACAACATTTATTTGTTTGTTTCACTTGCTGGAAATGTGTGCACATAATGCTCGTTCACGTCTTGATTTATGTAGGAGTGGCTGACGGAAACAGAAAAAACACGGAAACCACCACTAACACAGCATTAGCTGGTGGATCACTCAACGCTGTGCAGGAATCAGAGGTGTTTCTGTCACGCTGTCACTGAGTCAAGATTCACAAATCTGCTCAACAAATCTAGTACTCCAAGACCTCCAACCAAGACTTTTACTCAACTGTGCTGTTAGGTTGCCCTTCTGAAACAACGCATTGTGACAGAACGCTCTGAGTTACTTTTTTAGAAGAGATTGTGATATGTAATACAATCTGTTTATTTTAAGTTTATTGAAAATAAAATAAAAGGTTCCCTTAAAGTTTACAGTGATTTCAGAGAAAATTAACATAACAGAAACAAAGCACAATTTGTCAAAGTAAAGGTTTATGTGAGCTTTCCAATTTACTTCCAGGGTTGATGCTAAGAAGTCTGTCTACACAAACAAAAAGTAAAATATATTTAAATTAAAGCAATGCCATAAAAGCTAAGTAATCTTCTAAACCTAAAGAATTGCCAGCTGCTGAATGAAACAGGGCAGAGTGAAAGTGAAAGTGTTGTGTTTTGCTTTGTTGTTTTTTTGTTTCAGGTAGAGGCTCCGCCTCCTTCTCAGGTAAATCAGGAAATAACAAAGTAAGGACAGTTTGACAGAAGCAGGGTGAGTTTAACTCGTTATTCTTCTTCACCTGTCACAGTGTCAGTCCCTGTGGACTGTGGATGGAAAAATAGAGATAGAACTCAGATTCTTCTTCAAAACGACTGATTTAGGAGTACTGGTCCTGTTTGTCAGCTAAAAATCACAAATATTTCACTTTGCTTGTATCTGTGTTCGAACAAAAACTTTGTGCCACAAGAATTAATCTTTTATCAAAGCATATTTGAAATGACTTTTTCAGTCGTCAAACTGGGAACTTTGTTGTTTTAAATGGCTGCTTTACAAGCTTCGCTGTCCTCTTCCTACTTTGCTCTCAGGTTTCCTGACACTTATAAAACAAAAGGAGTTTATCTCACATTGCAAGAGCTTTTCTGTCTCTGATATTTCAGTGGGTTTGTCTCATGTGTGGTTTGTTTCTTTTATCCAAATGTTGTTATTTTTTAAAAACAGAAAGTTTCACAGATCACCGGGTGTGTCTTATTTCCCCGTGTGACATGTGAAACATTTTCACCTGGTGTGTTTTTTTTTTCCCCCATGTGACGTGTGAAACATTTACCTTTTGTCTCTTATGTTATTGAGACAAATCCATGTAGGACAATGGTGTTCCAAACATAAGACAGACTTTCAAAAATAGTTTAAATAAAACTGAGAATTAAATAATTATTTCTTAGATCATAATATAAAATAGATCTAATTTTAGATGCCCAAATAAGGACATATTTCAGCTGAGATCTGACAGACAGACTATTTTATGGTGAAAGCAGGGTTCAGTCTTACAACCCCTTTATTTTGTAGAATGAGCAAGTGAGCTGCACATGATGTGTATCAGAAAAGTCCTTTAGCTGCTGTAGATCGTTTGTTGCTTAGTTGTTAATGCGAACTATGCAATAGCTGCTGACAGGAAGTTGTGACCTCTTCATGCACTAGGCTTGGATATTTTGCTGCTTTTTCTAGACCGGATCACAACACCAGATTGGTAATAAATGAATGAATAAAGAAAATTCTTTCCAAATTGTTTATGGTCAGGTTATAATACCAAAAACAGAAGCTTATTAAATGGAAACGTAAGAGTTGTAAAAGATTTAGGAAAATTATAGAAAATTTTAAAGACTAACTGACAAATAATTAGGCTTCAAATTGATTAAAAATCCATATGATGATCTAATGAGTATTTAAGATGATGGGGATCTGGTTAAAGAAATTTGACCTGCACTTAATAAAATCAATATACTTAATGGAAAAAGAAAACACAAAACAGGTTCACAGGAAAGGGCTAAATCAGGGAGAATCCATGGAGAACTCGAGGCAGATGACCGTTCATACTGAGCCCGGTTCTGCCGGAGGTTTTTCCTTCCCGTTAATGGGTGGTTTTTCTTCCCACTGTCGCTTCATGCTTGCTCAGTATGAGGGATTGCAGCAAAGCCATGTACAATGCAGACGACTCTCCCTGTGGCTCTACGGTTCCCCAGGAGTGACTGCTGCTTGTCGGGACTTTGATGCAATCAACTGGTTTCCTTATATAGGACATTTTTGACCAATCTGTATAATATGATTGAACTTGACTTTGTAAAGTGCCTTGAGATGACATGTTTCATGATTTGGCGCTATATAAATAAAATTGAATTGAATTGAATTGAATTGAATTGAATTGAATTGAGAAACGGAAAGCAGGCACCACAAAAAAAGGTCTGTCTGTTCTTGTCTGAATTTCTGCTTCCTTCGTATAGTTCACTTTCTGCTGAGCTGATTTCGTATTAATTCTGCTTTTAAGTCTTTCTGGAAACAGGTGCAAAGCTTTCTGCAGCCTACTGCTTTTTGTGTTTGGGAAAGGAAAGTTTGACAGCCAGAGAATGATGCACATGTGGTGCCAGAACCCACAAATCCATATGACATATGAACTGTTACCTGCTGAAATCTGGCTTCTCTGACTCCACAGAGATATAATCAATCACTTAATCTGGATGGCATTAACTTGGCCTCTGGTAATAAAGTTAAAAATCTTGGTGTTATTTTCGACCAAGACATGTCATTTAAATCCCATATTAAACAGGTTTCCAGAGTTTCCTTTTTTCACCTCAGGAATATCGCCAAAATTAGAAACATTCTGTCCAGGGGTGATGCTGAAAAACTAGTCCATGCATTTGTTACTTCAAGGCTGGACTATTGTAATTCTTTACTATCAGGAAGTCCACAAAATGCAGTTCAAAGCCTTCAGCTGATCCAAAATGCTGCAGCAAGAGTTCTGATGAAAATCAACAAGAGGGATCATATTTCTCCAATTTTAGCTTCCCTTCATTGGCTTCCTGTTAAATCAAGAATTGAATTTAAAATTCTCCTTCTAACGTATAAAGCCCTTAATAATCAAGCTCCATCATATATCAGAGCTCTGATTACTCCGTATGTTCCTAACAGAGCACTTCGCTCTCAGACTGCAGGTCTGCTGGTGGTTCCTAGAGTCTCTAAAAGTAGAATGGGAGGCAGATCCTTTAGCTATCAGGCTCCTCTCCTGTGGAACCAACTCCCAGTTTTGGTCCGTGAGGCAGACACCCCGTCTACTTTTAAGACTAATGTTAAAACTTTCCTTTGTGACAAAGCTTATAGTTTGAGTGGCTCATGTTACCCTGAGCTATCTCTATAGTTGTGCTGTGATAGGCCTAGGCTGCTGGAGGACATCAGGGTCTAATTTTCTCACTCTACTGATTTCTACTGTTCTCCAGTTTTGCATTGTATTACATTGAAATGACTGTCGTCATTTCAGCTTTTAACTTTTTGCTCTCTCTCTTTTTCTTCATAGTAGGTACACCTGGTCTGGCGTTCTGTTAACTGTGACATCATCCAGAGAAGACGGCTCACCCGCTACTACCATCTAATGTAGAACAGATTACTAGATCAATGTGTGCTTCTGTGCTTTTTTGTCTCTCTTGTTGTGTCTCTGCTCTGTCTTCTGTAACCCCAGTCGGTCGAGGCAGATGACCGTTCATACTGAGCCCGGTTCTGCCGGAGGTTTTCCTTCCCGTTAATGGGGAGTTTTTCTTCCCACTGTCGCTTCATGCTTGCTCAGTATGAGGGATTGCAGCAAAGCCATATACAATGCAGACGACTCTCCCTGTGGCTCTACGGTTCCCCATGAGTGAATGCTGCTTGTCGGGACTTTGATGCAATCAACTGGTTTCCTTATATAGGACATTTTTGACCAATCTGTATAATCTGACCCAATCTGTATAATATGATTGAACTTGATTTTGTAAAGTGCCTTGAGATGACTTGTTTTATGATTTGGCGCTATATAAATAAAATTGAATTGAATTGAATATGATTGAAGTTAGCTATTGTCTTTACAGGACAGCTCAGGGAGCCGCTCACTGAAGAAAACAGGCTTGAACCAAATTTGAAAAAATGTGTGTTACTGTTTGTTTGTTTTCCTTTGACTGAATAAAGTCCAGAAGTTGGACAGTTGTGTGGAGGAAGCAGAGAACAGATCCAGCTCTGTAGGATCCCGATCCATGGCAGCTCCTTCCGACCTCAGTAAGGAAACTGGGCCATCAGGGAAAAAGTAAGAAAATGGTTCTGATTTGGTTTCTTTATCTTAGGCCAGTTCTGACTCTGACATGGTATTATTTGTCAACTTAGCTTATTCTATTTTAATGTAAAATGAAATTACAATTTATTACAGTGTCGCATGCATTATATTTAGTGTTGCGCTGATGCCATTTTTTGGCCCCGATACCGATACCCGATACCTGGCTGTGCAGTATCGGCCTATACCGATACCATACCGAAACCATTACGTTGAAATTTATGTGTGTGTGTATATATGAAGAACAGCATACTACTTGGATGTAAAATAATTGCTATCATGGCTTTGTCAAGCTGCTACCTTATTAAAGCAGGAAAAAAGACTAATACAAAGTGAATCCACTAGAACTAGTGAGTGTCGGGTGAGAGAAGGCTGCGTTCAAGTGACATACAAACATCAAAATGGTATCTGTGACCTATTTGTTGGTACTCGCCGATACCGATACCACCATTTTAGTGCAGTATCGGTGCCCCGGCCGATACTGGTATCGGTATCGGTGCAACACTAATTATATTTATTCTTTCTTACTCAGGAGCAACTTTCCTACTGAACAAATTATTTTGGCTAAGATTGTAAATGTCCTAGCACCTCATATATCGGCTCCCTTTGCTTCTGTTGATTGAACCTTGTGTGCACTTTAGAAAAGTGTTCATTACATTAATATTGCTGTTAAAGCCACATAAATGCCGCAGCTGTTCATATCTGTAATTCTTAAATTCATTAAATGTAATTCAAATTAATACAAATTACACCCTGCCCAGTCAGATCTTACCTAGATACAGTACATGGAAATAAGAACCCTATGCTATGAAGTCAGCTGTTAACAACACATGAAAATGAACATTTCCCTAGTAGTACTTAGACAATAATATAAGGCCTCTGTCTGTATGTCTGTATGTCTGTCAGTTTCACATTCAGAATTTATTAGCTGGGAAAAGGTACACTATTTCACCTCATGATCTTACTCTGAGTCTCCAGAGAAACCATAGTTATATATATATATATATATATATATATATATATATATATATATATATATATATATATATATATATATATATATATATAGAGAGAGAGAGAGAGAGAGAGAGAGAGAGAGAGAGAGAGAGAGAGAGAGAGAGAGATAATGTATTCTTGATAATTTTCCAATTTATTTGCCTTCTGCTGCAAATGTAATTTCAATGGTTTTCATCAGGAGATTTCTCAGTTATTGATGTGATCTGAATGACTGATTTTTCAGAGGTCAGTTACAGAAGTGGACAACAACGTCCCCAGGATCCAGTGTCTTGTCTTTGAAGAGTGATGACTCTAAAAAATTACCTCCAAGCTTCAGTAATGAAGCGGAGCCCTCTGACACAAGGTGAGAAAACTATTATTATTACTGATTTCATAGCCTGAACTTTTGATCTATTTGGGTTTACCAATAGCATTTCTGTCTTGCTGTCTTCTTTTTAATTCTGTGTGTCTTGTCTCTCGGCGATGGAAACCTGGTCCTTTCAGTGTCACCTCTGGTTTCCACTCCAGGCCCGCTAAGGGGATGGGGGTGCTTTACCTCTGTATTAAGTGATTGAATGTATTTGTTTCAACATTGACTCTCGTGTGGCTCTACCATTTATTGATTTGCTGAGAGTCCTGTTTTCCCATTCTGCCTTCTTACCTCTCCAACAACTTCTCACCCCCACAGCTCAATGTGTAGATGATTTAAGCACATCCTAGTAATTTCACTTTATAAAGGAAAACAGAATACCTAATTTATCTGGTTTACACGACAACTAATAATTATTCAATGACTAGGGCAAACCTTGTCGCTGAACACAGTAATCCAGCACAGTTTTTGTAACCACAGTACCAGGAATGGGGTTTTGGAAATATCTGCCTCTTGTTTGGACAAATTACTCCCTGCTTTTTCCAGAGCATGTGTATTTAAACCAATCTTTATCTTATTTGTACATAAGTTGTCAGCACAACAATTTGGCATATCCATCCATTTCTCTGCCCACATTTCCGTGCAGCGTTGCGGGGGCTGGTTCCTATTTTCAGTTGAAAACTTTTGAGAGGATGGGAGGTGGGGGGGTTACACCGTGCACAGGTTGCCTGTCTATCACTGGGCAACAAAGACAGTCAGTCAAACCATGCAAGAACGCACTTACACCTAAGGGCAGTTTGGTTTCACCAATTAACAGTTACGTTTCTAGACAGTGAAAGGAATCTGTAGTACTTGGAGAGAACCTGCGCATGCACATGGGAGAACATGCAAACTCCATGCAGAAAGAGCCCAGGTCGCACCCGGGGGTTGAACCCAGGACCTTGTTGCTGTGGTACCGACCGTGCCACTGTGCAGCCCAATATGGGATATCTCAGCAAAATAAAATGTATGTAATCAAATGTTTAGTAACAAAAAATAAAAAATAATAAAATTATATATATATATATATATATATATATATATATATATATATATATATATATATATATATATATATATATATACATTACATTTTAAGATAGAGTATCCGTCATAATTTCCCAATTTATTTGCCTTGTGCTGCCAAAATAATTTCTGTTATTGACATGGTCTGATTTTTCAGAGGTCAGTTACAGAAGTGGACAACAACGTCCCCAGGATCCAGTGCCTTGTCTGAGAAGAGGGATGACTCTAAAGATTTACCTCCAAGCTTCAGTAATGAACTGGAGCCCTCTGACACAAGGTTAGAAAACTATTATTACTGATTTCATATCCTGAACTATTCATCTAGTTAGGTTTAACCAAAAGTATTTCTGTCATCTTTTTATTGCTGTGTGTGTCTTGTCTCTCAGCCATGGACAACTTTTCCTTTCAGTAGTCAAATACTCAATACTGGACTTTATTGTTTTATGTATTAAAGTTTTTTGAACTTTGTAAAAAGAAAGTATTTCAATATCAGTGTGAGTGTGTTTCAATCCCTATTTGTTTCTTGTTTTATTTTTTTTATTTTTTTTACTTCTGTGCTTGATTTTGTCGACAGTTCAGTTGAATTTCTCGTTGAAAATGTGCAACATTCTTTCTATTTAGTTGGGAAGCACTAATAATTCTGTCAATGACATCCTGGATGCAAGTTCTATTTTCTGCCTCTGGTTTTCCGGGGGGTTCATAGTGGATGAATTTATCTTCCTCTGCAGTCAGAGATGTTTGAATTGATCAGATCAACACTGTCAGTTTTTTCTCACATTAAGAAATGTCTCTTCACAGAGGGAGGAAGAGAAGCAATGTCTGTGTAGAGAGGCAGCCATCCAGCTGTGCTTTATGTCAGGATGTCATGAAGGATCCAGTCTCCAGCAGATGTGGACAGTGCAACACCTCTCACTGGGACCAGTCAACATCATCAGAGTACTCTTCCTGCCCTCAGTGTGAAAAAGGATCAAGGAGTAGCGCTGGACTGCAGGCGGCACATCAGAGCAGTACTGTGCAGGGTATGACATTTCTTTTAACTTATTGTTTAGTAACATAGTAATTATTAGTTATTAGTTATTCTACCACAAAATGAATTTAAGATTACTATAAATGCCATACTCTATTATTCCAGAAGTATAGAAAGGACAGATTTAAAGAATTCTACAGATACAATGTAATCCTCCATAAAATACAGAATATCATGATTTAATGATATCTTGTGTTTTCACCTGATATGTTATCTTTCACAGTGATAGAGTGTTTGCCAGTTTGGCAAAAACATTATTTTGCTTTCTGCAACCTACTGTTTGTGTGATGTAACCTACTGTGTTCATCACACCCAAATATCTGGGGTGGAAACATTTGCACAGCACAAAGTTTAGTTATAAAACTAGTCCTTATAAGTTATAACAATCAAACAAAACATCTATCTAGCCATCCATTCATTCATTTTCATATCTATCTATCCTTACTAGGTTGCTGAGAGGAAGCAAAGGTTGATAAATTTCTCCGGTTGTTGGTGGGCGATGTGTATTGTTAATTGGGTCTCTTGCCAATATTTTACAAATAACTGCATACAAAATATACACACAAATGACTTAGATGTGGATTCAGCTAAAACAGGACCTCAGCTGATGCAAAGAGACAGAACAACTTTGCTGCATGTTGTAGTACAGTGTTCACAAGGGTAATTAGTTTTACTGGCTTTTGGTTGGTTCTTTTTGGAGAAGAAAACCTCTTTCAGAAATGGAGTCTTCCTGTTTGCACACATTACATGAGCTCTCCAGCACTATAAACTTCATCCATAATTGGCCCCAGTCAGTCAGCTTGGAAGTCTCATCTGAAATCTGTAATAATATTCTCAACCTATTTGCTTAAAAGCTTTCCCTAGTCAGTTATCCAGCTAAGTATTGCTGTGATTAACTGCAATCCCTTTTACTGAGCATACATGTAGTAACAGCAGAAAGGAAAGCTGCCCTCAAGAACTCCACGATCTGAACATCTCCATGTCTCCTTGTGTTCATGTCTCAGGACTTGTGGATCTTCATAGTAAAACATTGTGGTTTTAAATATTGTCTTGTTTGTGTTTGGACTAAGATAATAAGTTGTTTTTTTACTGGTGTCCTTTGAATAATGATGAACTACAAGAGAACATTGCTTATTTTTCACCAAAGAAACCTACTTCCAGAACAGTACCAAGGCAGAACAATTGCTAATGAATTGGATGCTGTACATATCTTTAAACAGAATAACTATTTTTTATCTTATGTTCTGTTTTTCAGCAAATATTCATCTGCGGGAGGTTTTAGATGAATATAGGACCAGTCTCAGGAAGAGGTATGAACATGTGACTGAGGGAGTAGACAAGTCAAGAGGTAGTTCCCTCAACAAGATCTACACCGATCTCTACATAACAGAGGGACAGGATGAAGAGGTCAATAACCAACATGAGGTGATGCAGCTGGAGACATCAGTCAAGATCATTCTGGATAAACCAATCAGGTGCCACGAAATTTTTAAACCTAATCATAATGAAGTCATGAGACTGGTTCTTACAAATGGCGTCGCCGGTGTTGGAAAAACATTCTTAGTGAAAAAGTTCGCTCTGGACTGGGTAGACGGCTTGGAGAACCAAGATATCAGTGTGGTGGTTCTGCTTTCATTCAGGGAGCTGAATGTAATCAGGGATGAGCAGCACAGTCTTCTCTCATTGCTCCTTACTTTCTATCCAAAACTTGAGAAGTTCCCAGCAGAGAAGCTGTCTGTCTGTAGGATTCTGCTCATCTTTGATGGCCTGGATGAAAGCAGATTTTCACTGGATTTCAGTAACAGTCAGCTCCTTACTGATGTCACTCAGAAGTCAACAGTCAATGTGCTGTTGGTCAACCTCATCAAGGGGAACCTGCTTCCCTCGGCTACTATCTGGATAATTTCCAGACCTGCAGCAGCCAATCAGATACATCCTTCATGTGTTGACAGAGTAACAGAAGTACGAGGATTTGCTGATGCGAAGAAGAAGGAGTACTTCTGGAAGAGGTTCAGCGATGAAGAGCTTTCCAGCAGAATCATCTCACACATCTGGACATCAAGATCCCTTCAAATCATGTGTGGGATCCCAGTTTTTTGCTGGATCACTGCTACTGTTCTAGAGCACATGCTGAACACTGAGAAGGGACAAGAGCTGCCCAAGACCATGACTGACATGTATTCACACTTCATGCTGGTTGAGACTGAGGTGAGGACGAAAAAGTATCATGAAGGACATGAGAGGAGTCAACAGAAGCCTATGGAGACATACGGGGAAGTTCTTCTGATGCTGGGAAGGTTGGCATTTGAACAGCTAGAGAAAGGAAACATAATTTTCTATGAAGAAGACGTGGAGGCATGTGGTCTTGATGTCAAAGAGGCCTCGGTGTACGCAGGAGTTTGTACCGAAATCTTCAAAAAGCAGAGTGTCATTTCCCAGAAGCAAGTCTACTGCTTTGTTCACCTGAGTGTTCAGGAGTATCTGGCTGCAGTCTACATAATCGACTGTTTCACCAACAGGAACACACAGGTCTTGAAGAACTTTTTGACTGAACACAATGGTGACTCACCACTGGAAGACTTCCTCAAGAATGTACTGGAAAAATGCCTCAGAAATGAAAACGGGCGGCTGGACCTGTTTGTTCGCTTCCTTCACGGCCTCTACGTCAATTCCAGCCAGAGACTCCTAAGGAGCCTACTGGGTTACACAGAAAGCAGTACAGAAACCATCCATAGAGTTATCAACAACCTGAAGAAACAAAGAATATTAGCACCTCCAGACAGAAGCATTAACATTTTTCCACTGTCTAATGGAGATGAACGATCTCTCAGTCTATCAGGAGATTCAAGAGTTCCTGAAGTCAGAAAACAGATCTGAGTTCCTCTCAGAGATCCACTGTTCAGCTCTGGCCTACATGCTGCAGATGTCAGAGGAGGTTCTGGAGAAGTTGGATCTGACAAAGTACAGAACATCAGTAGAGGGACGACAGAGACTTATCCCAGCAGTGAGAAATTGCAAAAAGGCTCAGTAAGTCTACATTGTCTTCTCTGTTTTTCATGTAGATTGGTAGGATTCTTTCTCATAATGTAAACAAAATCAGAGCCTTTTTTTTCTTTCATGAACAGCATTATTTTTTTTAGGTTTTACTTATGAATTAGAATAATGTTTTTGAATATAACTTGGTATTTTTCAAAAAATCTGGGAATTGTGAATTGAATCAGACAAAGTTGGAATTGACAGGGAAAATGTCAAAGATGACTGGAAATCTGTAGCAGCCGAAAAAGCCAAATTTGTAAAGATACATTTTGCATGTACATTACGAGAAATTTGTCACCTCAAACCCTTCTTTTCTTGTACTTAGCAGTTCTAAATTAGACTGGGGAAATTCACTGCGCCATGTCAAATATAATAAAAGTACGAGATGAAACATGGGCAAGGATAGGACTTTTGTTATCACTATCACATCAATTAGTCACCACATGTTTGTGTATCATACAAATTGCTTGATATACTCACTTTTTTTCCCATCCACAGATTTGCCGACTGTAAACTATCAGAGACCCATTGTGAAGTTGTGGCCTCAGCTCTGAAGTCCAACCCTTCTCATCTTACAGAACTTGACCTGAGTGGGAACAAGCTAAATTATTCTGGAGTGGAGCATTTGTGTGCTGGATTTAGGAGTTTAAACTGCAAGCTTGAAATACTGAGGTTAGTTGGTATTAGTTTACTTTAACCACTTTGAGCAGAAAACGTATTAATACTCTTTAAAAATGAACAACAAAAAATATAATTAACAAATGTGAAGCACACAAGACATGTATTTATATTAGGGCTGTCAAACGATTAAAATGTTTAATTGCGATTAATCGCATAATGTCGATAGTTAACTCGAGATTAATCGCAAATTAATCACATGTTTTATCGTTTTATTTCTGAAAGTGTAATAGCCTGTTTGATATGCAATTTTGCAATAAATGACACTAATAAAATACATGCTTGTACAAAAAATATTTTAATTTTGTTATTTTCAAGCACTTTTCAGAATTGGAATGAAAACATCCTGGTGCCAAATGTTAAACTCTGGACTATAATGGCTAAATGACTAATCATGACGCCCTGATGTTTACACAATGTGTAAATAAATTTGTAAATAAATACCATGCGGATATATATTTTTTGCCTCTTAAACAAAGATAGAGATGGTATTAGGCATATGCATATAAATGAATAAAAATTGTACATTTCAATACAGTCATAGGTTTTGTTCATTTTTTCACTCTCTCTCTCTCACACATCTAATTCTGGGTTTTCACACCAACAACAATAATTTCTTTGAATATTTTTGCTTGCTGTTTATATCCATATTCATAGAGTTTAAGCCTGGAAAAAGGTTTTAAATTTCCATGTCATATCAGTCTTACACTTTGCTTGCAACTAGGCAGGAGCTTAGTACCCTGAATGAGACTGTTTAGGAACTGTTTAGTAACTCCAGGTCCTTCGTTTGGCAATGTGATTCAGCCTTAGTTTGTCAAATACAGAGAAAACAAATTAATAAGCATTAAAATACGGTTTATGGGTTGGGGTTTCTGCAATGTTATCAATGTGTAAGAACTCATCTTCAGAACCAATCTCTGCTTAAAATGGTGATCTGCACCGCCTAATCTACTTTCAGCGGTTATCACCGGTTATTGCACCGTAAACTGCAGAAAACTGGAATCAATCAATCAATTTTATCGTCAACTACAATTTGCATTGCAATCGAAAATTCAGTTCCAGTACGCAGCCAGTCGGCTGCTGCTATTTCAGCGCAGCCGTTTAGGTGCGTTCCTCCAAACTGCCTCAGACCCCGCCTTACACGGAGTCCACAGGCGCCGCCCTTGAAATCTGTGGAAGGAAGACTTTATATGGGGGAAGTGGAGGGAGATAAAAAAGACAGATGCTTCACAATTTATGTTTCCACATATAATGTGAAGCATCCGCCAAAAAACCTCATTTGCACGAGAAGCACAAATAATTACGACACATATATATGCAGAAAGGTAAACATCTGAGGCCGATTGCATGTACGTAAGTTCATCAGTTTTATGGGTATCAGTTATGTGAGTGTGTTTGGATGAAAGTATTTATATTTTCATGAACCCTCTCCAGAGGCCATTGTCCTTGATGTTATCAGCCGGCCCACAGTTCAGAGACACATCCACAGGTGTCCGCAGGGAAGGGGGGTGGCCAGGGGGGGTTTCTGAGCACTCTCCGCCATAACAGTCCAGGAGTAGAGATAGGGAGGAATCCAAATATGCTATTTGTTATAAGACAAGCTGCACTGCCTTTCCTGTCAGCTTTAAAGTCTTTTGCTGGCTCCAAATGGTAAATCCAATTATCTAAATTGATTGGGCTTTTTCACGCTTCACCTCCAGATTTTATCCCATCTCCCTTTGAGTTCAACCACCAAAGCCAGTCTGCTTACCAGCACAGCCAGCTTTTTGGCTCTGCTCCTCCACCTTCCAGAACTGTCCGTTCACAGCCATAGTGAGCGCGTTGTTTGCAGCCAGCAGCCTGATCAAGGCTAAATGGCTGCCAACATCCGCTGTATTTGTTGATACTTCAAAAATCCACAAAAAACAATAAGTAGAGATCCCAGTATTCTTAATCCAAATGTGAAAGTTTCAGACGTCCAGGAATGACAAAGTCGAAAGACACACCGTTTTCCTCCAGGAATTTAGGGTGTATCTCACACCCGAAATTCACGAATGACCAGAGGGGGGGACATCACAAACAGAGGGGGATAAAACACAAATGACCAGAGGGGGGGACATCACAAACAGAGGGGGGGTAAATCCCCCCCATCCCCCCCAGCAAATCGCACCCAGTATATATATATATATATATATATATATATATATATATATATATATATATATATATATATATATATATATATATATATATATATATATATATACATACATACACATATTAGGGCTGAGCAACAATTAAAATCTTTAATCACGATTAATCGCAATGGGGTACCGCGCGCGAGCTATTTTTAGAAACACAACGTCACGATGATGTCACATCACGTGGTACGCAGTGGGGCAAACTCCGGAAACCCGCCGCTGTTTTGCTGTAAAAGAGACGTGCGTTAGCCTAGGTTTTACTCGGTAAACGACTGCTTTTTCCAAATCTAAGACCATGGTTTTTAAACATTGTTGCTATGGGACGTGCAACAGCGACTCGAGGTACACTGATCAGCTGCATATGAAGGATGTTTTCTTCAAGACTGCCAAGGAGAAATGTGTGCGCTTGGTACACCGGTGCGGTCGCCTTGCACAACAGTTCAACCCGGAAAAAGTTACCAAATTCACCTACATATGTAGCAAGCATTTTGTCGGAGGAAAGGGCCCAACCGAAGAATATCCTGACCCAATTCCAGCAACATCAAGTAGTGAACAGGTAAGAGTATTTTGGTGGCCAACATGTTAATAAAGAAGCGCCTGCTACCATGATAGCACATAGGCTATCATGGTAGCAGGCGCTAACATGATAGCCTGCTACCAGGATAGCTTACTCAAAAACATTTCAAATGAGACAAACATTAAACATATACCCATTCCTGGACGGTGATTGCAAACAACAACAACAAAAAAAAACGGCCGACACTGCCATGATCGCCGCGCAGGAAAAAAAAACAAAGCTTACCGTTCGATCAACTCGGCCAGTTTTCCAGTCTTTTTAAGCCCTCGAACCTCAAGCCATCGTTTGAGCTGAAGGTTGGTGTGTTCTTCGACAGTGCGACCAGTAAACCGTGTGACTGGGACATCGTCTTGGGAAAGTTTAATGGCTGTAAAGTCGGTCATATCGCTGGTTCTGTTGCGCTTGTAATAGCTGGGTTATCCGTGCGTTCTCTCCTGTGTGCCCTACCTAAGCGGCAAAAGGGGCGTTGCTCTTGAGACGGTGACGTCACGTGCGCGGTACCCCATTTAAAAGTTCTGTGACTTTGTTTTTTCCGTGTTTTCCTATTTCCAGCCAGAACCTTTCTTCCTGTTTGAATCCAAGGCTGGGCTGACAGCGAGGTTATTGGCGCATTATCGCGACCTACTGTTCTGATTCAAACCCTTACACCGCAGCAACAGTCCTTCACAAAATAAAAGCATGTGCAGTGTTTCCCGTAGCACTATGTTGGTGAGGCGGCCGCCTCGCCACACTCACGCCTCGCCAACATTCCAAAAAAAAACCCAAAAAACTAACTCGCTATGCTTACATGTTTATTTGACGTTAACACGCGTTTTTTTTGTTGTTGCTTTCTCGCGTGCATATAGTGAATGGCAGGGCAAAAACAGGCAAAAATACATGGATACTTTGAAGCGACTTCACCGACGACGTCGATGCAGTCATCGATGCAGTTGTTCTCCCCCCCCGCTCCGCCAGCAGTGATCCGTTCCAGCCGCCAACTCACCGCCTCGCCTGAGCAAATTCCTGCAGGAAACACTGATGTGAGCAACATGCGTTAATGCACGATAACGTAAATATCGCCGTTAATAGTCTAATGAATTAACGTCAAATTAACACGTTAACTTGCCCAGCACTAATATATATATATATATATATATATATATATATATATATATATATTGTCAGGGTTTTGTTTACCGATGAACTCAGGACGCACACACAGAACTAAAAGTTTGAGTCTTTATTGAAAGAAGTATGCTGGGTGATGAGTGATGAAGACCGGAGGTTCAGGACTGCAGAAAGTCAGGGATGTAGATGATGGCAGGAGCTGACGGCCCGGAGACAGAGAGTCCACACTTGCTAGGTGCTGCTCGGCTAGCAGGCCTCATAGCACTCAGGTTAGCAGTTCATTGGAGGCACCAGGGCACAGAGCTGAGCTTCACCAGGGCGGCTAGTCAGGTTAGCAGAACTTGAGAGACACCAGGGCACAGAGCTGAGCTTCACCAGGGCGGCTAGTCAGGTTAGCAGAACTTGAGAGACACCAGGGCTCAGAGCTGAGCTTCACCAGGGCGGCTAGTCAGGTTAGCAGAACTTGAGAGACACCAGGGCACAGAGCAGAGCCTTTCCAGGATGGCTAGTCCAGTTAGCAGTTCTCTGGAGACACCAGGACACAGAGCAGAACCTCTCCAGGAACAAACAGTGAACAAACAGTCTTTAGAGTGACTGGCAGGACTAACCTTAACAACAGGAGCAAAACAAAGCTTCCAAGGCAAAACGGGGACTGGCATGGAGAGGTGTGGAATGATGACGGCCCAGTGCTGAACTGAAGGCAGAGGGAGGTTTAAATAGAGCACTTCACAGGTGGAACAAGGGTCTGGCTAATTGACGGGTAAATGATATCAGGTGTGACTGACTGCTGAGGAGGTGAAGTGGAAATGACAGAAAATAACTGATGACTGAAAACAATAAATAAAGTCAAACCTAACCCAAAAGAGATGAAAAAATGAAAATAACAGAAAAACAAAGCCAAACCAAAACTCAACCATGACATATATATATATATATATTTTATTTATTTATTTATTTTTTTAACCCTCTGCGATTTACATAGTTACGAGAGTGTTAGAGACTGTAGCAAAACAGACCCACACTCACTGTCGCCAAGCCTTTGGGCCTCTTTTTTTTGCTAAAGTCGCTTGTAAATTTTACGAGTTGCGTGTTGCAGTTTTTTGGGCTTGTTTCTGAAAGTGAAGTCGCTTATTTGGGCTCTAAACTAAGTGGCGCTGCCGCACTACAGACACAGTAAGTATAACCAGTTTAAATATCCCTCCGCCTCATTACGCCCTGGAGCGCATCCTGACGTAGGAGCCGATAAGAGTAAAAGCAGAGGGAGCAATGTTGTTAAAAGTAGATCATGCGGCTCCGATAGCCGTTTCAAGCAGAGATTGGTTCTGAAGATGAGTTTTTACATGCTGATAACCTTGCAGAAACCCAACCTATAAACCATACTTTAATGCAAAAATATATGAAGAAATTGTTGTTGTTGGTGTGAAAGCTCAGGATTAGATGTGTGTGTGTGAGAGAAAAAACGAATAAAACTTGACTTTATTAAAATGTAAAATTAGTATTACTTTATGTAAATGCTTAATACCATGTCTATCTTTGTTTAAGAGGCAAAAAAATACTTGAAATATTTATTTATTTACACATTTGTTTACACATTGTGTAAACATCAAGGTGTTTGATTAGCGATTTCGCCATTATTGGCCAGAGTTTAACATTTTATGGCACCAAGATGTTTTCATTCCAATTCTGAAAAGTGCTTGAAAATAAAAAATAAAATTAGTTTGTGTACAAGCATGGGTTTTTACTAATGTCATTTATTGCAAAATTGCATATCAAAATGCCCAAATAGGCTTTTACGCTTTCAAAAATAAAAAGATAAAATATTTGTGATTAATCTCGAGTTAACTATTGAAATTATGCGATTAAAATTTTGAATTGTTTGACAGCACTAATATATATACACATATATATATATATATATATATATATATATATATATATATATATATATATATATATATATATATATATATATATATCCATCCATCCATTTTCCTCCATGCTTATCCCTGTTGGGGTCGCTGGTGTCTATCTCCGGCTCAAGGGGCGAGAGGGTACACACAGGTCGGCAGTCAATCGCAGGGCAACACAGAGGCAGACAGGACAAACAACCATTCACATACACTCTCACACCTAATGAGAATTTAGAGGCCAATTAACCTAACAGTCATGTTTTTGGACTGTGGGAAGAAGCCGGAGTACCCGGAGAGAACCCACGCATGCACAGGGAGAACATGCAGACTCCATGCAGAAAGACCCAGGGTCGGGCTCGAACCCAGGACCTTGCTGCAAGGCAACAACGCTACCCACTGCACTGTGCAGCCCATATATATATTATATCTAGATGCTAAGCATATCAGTTTCTCAATTATAGCAGAAACCAACCTTTCAGGCCTAATTTACAAAAGTTGATCTTAATATGGTAAACTTTTCTTTTCAAATGGACATCTTGCCCCCTGTTTTCAATACTGCTGTTGGGAGAGTAGGTCACGACCTAGTAATCTTGTTCAGAATCGTTCTACAGAAACAACAGATATCAGAAGAGCATCTTTTTATATCTACTTCTAAACAGGATTTTCAGGACACAATATTAGGCATCAGTTTTTCAGCTTATTCTAATATTACTTTTTCATTATTTCAGTCATGTTTCTGCTTTTTAAGCAGTATTATGTTGGCTTATTTTATTTTATTTTGTTTTATTTCTCAGACTGGAGGACTGCGCGTTGCCAAAGAACAGCTGTATTTCTCTGGTCTCAGCTCTGAAGTCTAACCCATCTCATCTCAAAGAACTACACTTAAAAGGGAATGAAAGCATGAAAGATGCTGGAGTGAAGGAGCTCTGTGGGTTTCTAAAGAGTCCCCTGTGCAGACTAAAGATTCTGAGGTCAGACACATATTTTCATGGCTGATCATTGTACTAATCAAGAGTAATGGTCCTTTCAGACCAAAAGCAGCACCAATTGCAGCAAGCTCAGAAGTAGAAATGTGTTAACTTCAACAAAGGTGCGCTATGATGGATAGTCTGATGGCCATCAGGTGTACTCAGTGGCCATGTCATGGGGCGATGCAGGGGTAGGGTGGAAGCCCACTTCTATGTGAAGATCTCAGAAGTTTTGGTAGAACCAAGGACATTTTTCAAGATTGATGGAGTCTAGGACCGGGGGTCCCTTGGAACACATTCTATTATTGAGAAAGAGACTTGAGGTTCTAAAGCAGGGGTCACCAACATGGTGCCCGCGGGCACCAGGTAGCCCCCGAGGACCATATGTGGTGCCCTCAAGCCTGTTAAAAAAATAGCACAACCCTCCAGAGAGCTGCATTTAAAATTTTATTTTATTTAGTTGCTCTTGCTTTTTATTCATACTTGTATTGACATAGATTTAAAATGATAAATGCATTAAAATATGTTTATATTACATAAAGTTAAGGTGAGCTCTGACTCTTGTAGTTCAAAGGTCAGTACAGGTAGCCCTTCGTATGACACAGTACCAAAGGAGTAGCTCTGGACTTCTAAAAGGTTGGTGACCCCTGCTCTAAAGGATCTGACAAGAACACCAGAAGCTAAGAGGGTCATGCCAGGAGAATCGCACACAGCGCAAGACAAAAGGGGAGGACCCAGCAGAGACAACAAAAAATTGGATTTCTCCCAAGAGGTCACCAGTTGACATTTGTAAAGGCAAAGTCCAGTACTGGTTGGGTTAAAGTTTGAGAGGATGCCCACTGACAGATTGGTGCAGGCTGGTGATTTACAATTATAAAGAGTTTCTGCCCACTCCTAACTCCGAACCCAGGAGAGAAGAGAGTTCACGGTTAATTTTTGGAAGGCTGTAGGCCCATATTTGACTTGCATCATCCATGTGCATTTCCATCAGGTAATGACATCAGAGCAGGACCTAGGAGCTAATATTAAGGATATTTGGATAGAGCCTTAGAAAGCTGACATTCAACCCCAATGTCTAGACTGGCCAGCAGTCCATTGGACCAACCACCGACTTTTCCCATTTCTCTGAGAATCCAATCCAGGTTGTTTCGCCCATCCTTCTGGACTGATGCTGCAACACCATGACAAAGGCAGTAAACTGGATGAGAGTCTCCACAAGGGATTCCAAGTTGGTGTTCTGGCAATCAGCAACCCCACAGAGATGCAAAACCTTGGCATTTGGTCATTAAAAACTCTGGTCGGTGTATTTGCCGCTCAGACATCCTGTCAGTAAAAAGGCAAGCTGCATGGAGTTGAGTTAGATGCATCTTTGAAGCCTGCTGGCTAGACCCAAGTACGAAAGAACTGTCATATTCTGATCAGTCAGTATACCTTTCTGTCTTGGGTTCTGTCTTGTTTGATTTGTGTTACAGCTTGTGTATTTTAGTTTACCCTGGCATATTATTTAGTCTTGGTGGTTATTTATGTTCTTAGTCCTGTCTTAGTAGTAGTTCTGGTTCTCTATTTACCTTATTTAGATTCTGTTCCCTTTTACTAGTCCTGTCAGCTCCCTCAGTCACTCCCCCGTCCTTGATTACTTCCACCTGTTCTGATTAATTAGTGATTTACTCAGCTCACCTGTTTGTTAGCTTATTTATACCTGGTTCTGCCAAGCCATCTTTGCTAGAAGCTCATCGCTCTTTCCCTTCCTGTGTGTCCCTGGATTCTGCTTTCTGCGATACCTGCCTGCCTTGTACCAGATACTGCAGTAAGATTTTTCTGTTTGCCTGTTCGTTGGTTCCACTATTCACCCTTGCAATAAATCCTTGGAACGTTAAACATTTTTGTGTCTGGTTGAATACCGGGTTCACCTCAGAAATCATTACAGTAGCTTCTGGCCAACTCTGAACCCGTCCCAGATACAAGTGTTACGTTCAGGAGGAACTATTACCTGTCACACCTTCCAGCATGCCCAATCACGGCTGTAACTCACCAGAGATCTCCAGATTGTGTTCTCCACAGCGGTTCCGACCAGACCGCGACCTTTTTGTGGAGGTAGACGTGGAGGTGGTCCAGCAGCTCCGTCCAGATCTTTTTCTAGAGCCTCCACGGGTCTCCCTTCCCAACAAAGAGGTGCCTGCGTCACCACAGACTCTGGCGGTTCGAACCCGTGTCGCTGGACCTGTTTCCTTGCGGGGTTCGCTGCCCCGTCGTCGGAGGAGAAGACGACAGGCTGTTTGTGATTCCTTCAGCTCCTCCGAGCGGCAGTCGGATGAGTTTGTCCGGCAGCCGTCTACCTCTCCGTCTCATTCCCTGCCCGCTGTCTCCGGTGCTCCTGTTGCTACTTCCTGTTCGGCAAACCGGCGTCCTCCACTTGCCGGCTCCATGACGCCCACAGCTCCTCCTGGTGGCACCCCTGATGCTGAGCATAACTTGTTGGAGGACAAGTTAAGAGCTTATGCCCCCATCATTAAATGTCTCAGGGAGGCTTTATTCATACAGTATTCAGAGGAGTTGGAGACTAAATTAAAGGTGGTAGAGGGACACTATAGGTCAGCCCTCCAGGTTTTTTATTGCCGACCCAAACCTGTCCCCGAGGGTCTGGCTGACGCCTCGGTTCCTGAACCTGTCCCCGAGGGTCTGGCTTACGCCGCAGTTCCCGAACCTGTCCCCGAGGGTCTGGCTGACGCCTCGGTTCCTGCATCCATCAAGCCGGACCTGCCTCCGCTCAAGCCCCGGAGGATACCCAGGAGGGTCAGTCGCCGTCCTGCGAGGTGGAGACCCAGGAGGGTCCGTCGCCGGTCCGTGATGAGGCAACTAAGGAGGGTCCGCCGCTGGCGCGCGACGTGTCAACCCAGGAGGGTCCACTGCCGACCCGCGACGTCTCGACCTAGGAGAGTCCGCCGCCGACCCGCGACGTGTCGACCCAGGAGGGTCCGCCGCCGACCCGCGACGTGTCGACCCAGGAGGGTCCGCCGCCGGTCAGTGACGTGTCGACCCAGGAGGGTCAGTCACTTCTCCACAGTGGTTGGGTCCAGGGGGGTCTGGGCAATCGTGTTCCTCGCCGAGGCAGAAGAGGACGCGTAAGTCGCCCAACTCCTCGATGGGTTGGCCGATCCCTAGGGTCTCGGAGGAGGGCCAAGAAGTCAAGATTCCCTCAAGACCCTAGAACCTCTGGACTTCCTCAGAAGCGTCCACCTCCAGTCTCTCCACTCACCCTATGTGACAGTCAGCTGTTTGAGTTTTTGTACTGGCTGTCACTCCCGGAGCCCCTCCAGAAACTGATTGGCCGATTATTCTTTTTCAAAGGACTGCCTAAAACCTGTAGCCCGGGGCCTCCTGAAGCCTGTGGCCCGGGGCCTCCTGAAGCCTGTAGCCCGGGGCCTCCTGAAGCCTGTAGCCCGGGGCCTCCTGAAGCCTGTAGCCCGGGGCCTCCTGAAGCCTGTAGCCCGGGGCCTCCTGAAGCCTGTAGCCCGGGGCCTCCTGAAGCCTGTAGCCTGGGGCCTCCTGAAGCCTGTAGCCCGGGGCCTCCTGAAGCCTGTAGCCTGGGGCCTCCTGAAGCCTGTAGCCCGGCTCCCCCTTTAGCAGCCTGTAGCCAAGCTTTCTCTTCGGTAGCCAGCAGCCAGGCTCCCTTTTCAGTCGCCTGTAGCCAGGCTTCCCCTTCTGTCGCCTGTAGCCAGGCTTCCCCTTCAGTCGCCTGTAGCCAGGCTTCCCCTTCAGTCGCCTGTAGCCAGGCTTCCCCTTCAGTCGCCTGTAGCAAGGCTTCCCCTTCAGTCGCCTGTAGCCAGGCTTCCCCTTTAGTCGCCTGTAGCCAGGCTCCCTTTTCTTTAGCCTGTAGTCTGACGCCTCCCTTAGCCTGTAGTCCGGCACCCGGTTCTGTTTCTCCCTCTGCAGGAGTCGGGGTCCGAGGTTCCTGCTCTGCCGACGGCCTCTGAGGGTCCTGCTCCGCCGACGGTCTCCTGTCGCCCTGCTCTGCCGGCAGCCTCCTGGAATCCTGTCTCACCTGATCCGTCCACCGAGCCGTCTGCCGGAGATCTTGTCTCGCCTGGGCTGTCCGCCGGGGCCGTCCGCCGGAGAACCTGTCACGCCGGGGCCGTCCGCCGGAGACTCTGCCTCGCCAACATCTTCCGAGGTTCCTGCTCCACCATCAGCTCTATGAAGCCCCGCTCTGCCGGCATCCTCTGGGACGTTCACCGGAAAGCCTGACTCACCAGGGCCGTCCTCCGGGACACCCACCAGATTATTTGACTCACCAGGGCCGTCCTCCGGGACGTCCGCCGGAGCACCTGCCACGCTGGGGCCGTCCTCCGGGATGTCCGCCGGAGCACCTGCCACGCCGGGGCGTCATCCGGGACGTCCGCTGGAGCACCTGCCACGCCGGGGACGTCCTCCGGGATGTCCGCCGGATTACCTGCCACGTCGAGGCCGTCCTCCGGGACGTCCGCCGGAGATCCTGATTCGTTGGGGTCGTCCTCCGGGACGCCCACCAGACTTTTACCTGTATCCTTTCTCTGATCTTTTCTGTTTTTCGTTCACCCTGTCTGGGTTGTTTTTGGTTTAGACTTTGATTGAACAGGGTTTTTTTTTTACTTTTCTCTCCGCTCGCCCTGTCTGGGTTGTTTTTTGTTTTGTAATAGATTCTAACCCTCCTTCCTGTAACCCCCTCCACCCACCCGGTCTATTCTGTCTTGGTTTCCTGGTTTAAGGCCGTCTGGAATCCGCCCTTGAGGGAGGGGCTCTGTCATATTCTGGGTTTTGTTTTGTTTTATGATTAGTCAGTATACCTGTATTCTGTCTTGGGTTCTGTCTTGTTTGATTTGTGTTACAGCTTGTGTATTTTAGTTTACCCTGGCATATTATTTAGTCTTGGTAGTTATTTATGTTCTTAGTCCTGTCTTAGTAGTAGTTCTGGTTCTCTATTTACCTTATTTAGATTCTGTTCCCTTCTACTAGTCCTGTCAGCTCCCTCAGTCACTCCCCCGTCCTTGATTACTTCCACCTGTTCTGATTAATTAGTGATTTACTCAGCTCACCTGTTTGTTAGCTTATTTATACCTGGTTCTGCCAAGCCATCTTTGCCAGAAGCTCATCGCTCTTTCCCTGCCTGTGTGTCCCAGGATTCTGCTTTCTGCGATACCTGCCTGCCTTGTACCAGATACTGCAGTAAGATTTTTCTGTTTGCCTGTTCGTTGGTTCCACTATTCACCCTTGCAATAAATCCTTGGAACGTTAAACATTTTTGTGTCTGGTTGAATACCGGGTTCACCTCAGAAATCATTACAAGAACAAGTGATGGATAGAAAGAAGAAGTAGAAGTTTGATCAAGTAACACCTGATGCACTGGTTAGGAAGGGGGAGGGGGGTATTTTTACAAGAGGTGCATAGATACAACTGGAATAGAACATAGAAAAGAAGGATGGCAGTTGCGATCCTGGAGGTGAAGGCAGGCTGAGGATCAAAAGGGTTTGGAGCTTATGAGATGAGGATATACGTAGACATTGGAAAAAAAAACATGTCTGAGAAGACAACAGGTGGGTGGATCTTTCTTTTATACCCTAAATCTTTGGTCACCAGCTGACCGGTAGTCACCAACTGAACTGTGAAACTACCTGAAACTTTAATGGTTAGGAAAAAGACAAAGAAAGACCAGAGGACAAAATTGTGGAAGCTGAAAATGGAAGAAACTGTTGGCATTCAGGAAGGTGTTGAAACAGGTTCTGGGTGCTTCCAAATGACTTAACAACTACACTTAATACTATCAGGGAGGCAGGTAGAAGAGTACTTGGTATGTTTTCTGGATGGTAAGTTGACAAGGAGACTTGGTGGTGGAATGAGCAAGTCTTGGAGTGTGTTCAGTGAAAGGGATCAGCCAAGAAAAAGTGGGACACTAAGGACTAAATAGAGTCACCAGGAGAACAGAAAGGTGCAATGTGAAGGGAAGGTAGAGGTAGCTAAGGTCAAACAAAGGGCAAACAATTACTTGTATGATGGATGGACAGTAATTAGAGCGAGAAAGACATATACAGATTGGCAAAGCATAGAGACAGATGTGAAGGATGTTCAGCAAGTTAAGATGATTATAGATGAAGTTGAAAATGTACTGATAAGCGCAACAAGTGTGATAGCAAGATGGAAGGAGAATTTAAAGGGTTGATGATGGAGGAAAATGAGAGAGAACAAAGACCAGAAGAAGTGACCATTGTGGATCATGAAGTAGTAAAAAATGAAAAGTATGAAGTAAGGCTTGCATTAAAATGGATGAAGAGTATTGGTCCTCATGAAATACTGGTGGGGGTATGGAAGTGCAAAAGAAGAAAGAACTAGGCTGCACTTGAGATCTTAGTGAGCGAGAAGATACCTGAGGTATGGAGAAGTGTGCTGGTACCTATTTTCAAGAACAAGGGACATGTTCAGAGCTGTGGGTGTGTCATACAATGAAAAGATAAAAAAGACTATGTTGTGCAATTATACATTGTTTAAAGTTATTTAATGTTATGTAAATAAGTTAAAGAATTAAATAACAGAAACAAAATGAACGTCTATAGAACATCACTATATAATGCTGTTTATCTGAAATAACACTATATTTCAATCAATAAATCCTCTCTACCAGGCTAATGAAACTTAACTAAACTACTAAGCAAACTTAAGATAAAAACAAGCTAAGATAAGGAACTATTTACATGCAAATGAACACAAATGACAAAAGAAAGTGGTTGATCATCAACGTCATGATCATCAGAATAATTGAGTGAATCCGGCTTCATTGCAGATTCACTTCACTGTGGAAGAACCAAAGTTAATCTTAAAGATCATGGAATGGAGTTAAATTAGCTTAACTAATTCAGAACAACATTTGGTATGTGTTTCAACCTATTCACAATGCAAATTCTGAGTTAAAAAACATTATTTGACGAAATAACATTTTTAAGAATGATGTTCTCAGTAAGAATCTGTAAACTTTAGGGACGCTTGATTTTACTAATGCGATTATACCTCTGGGAGGCTAGGGGTCACTGCAGCGATTGTTCACTAAAATTGGTTACTTCTAAAGTTATACAAAACGCCTTTAAATCAACATTAATATTCCGTATCGATACGGTAATAACGCTTATAGCACTATCGAACGATGGTGGAGCGAAAATGCAGCTTTATAAAAAGGCTTTACGTATTAATTGAAGCAGCAGCATTTGTGCTCCCTAATGTTCATGGGAGTCTGTCTTGTCCTAATAGACTTATACTGTATCGTATTTGCTTCATCTGACATATTTTTATTCTTTTTTTCAGATTGCAGCGCTGCAGGTTGTCAGAGTTAGATTCTGCTGCTCTGGTCTCAGCTTTGAATTCTAACACCTCCCATCTGATAGAACTAGATCTAAGTTGGAATGAAGACATAAAAGACACTGGAGTGAAGGAGCTCTGTAGTTTTCTAGAGAGTCCAGCCTGCAAACTAACAACACTGAGGTTAGACACCATTATTGTATGCACACTCATTAAAATTATGTGGAAGTTGTGATTACACAAAACTGTTATTATTCAGATCCACATTTAGGATGATTGGTAAGGCTGTTTACTCCTCTAGTAGTAGTAGTAGTAGCCACAGGGTATTCCTGTTTAAACTCATTTTGTAAAATAATAAATTATCAAAAAAACATGAAACAATGACTTGAATGTCAGTTTGGAATTACACACATTATCCATAATTACACTGAATCGTTTCAAGTGGACCCAGGAATCCCAGACACACCCTAAGACCTTCCATACAGGAGATAACATTTGCGCCCTGGGTCTTGGTGGCCTCTCTGCTAGTTTCTGCCACAAAAATTAGCAGCCACTGTTAAAAAAAACATAATAAAGAGGAAAGAATAAACAAAATAGAATGGTAGGTCATTTAATTGGCTGTTCTAACAGGGCAGCATTATCCCAGTGTGCATAAGCCCCTCTCATGTGAATCAGGCAAGTGGAAAACATCCAGAATCAAGTAACAAAGTAACAGTCACAAATATTTTGTCACTAAATGATGCTACAGTTTTTTAAGCCACCCAATTACTGATTAAAACACTGAAAAACAACATTTCACTGCAAAATATACTGGATTTATTTAAGAAAGAAACAGTAAATTATGATACTATGGCAAATTCTTACAAATTTAAAAGAGCTTCTTTATATGCATTAATGATAAATCCTAATAAATATGACTGCTTTAAACTGCATCTGACTGGCTTCAGCTCATGTTTTATTCTTTATTCAGACTATCTAACTGCAGTTTGACGGCGATCAGCTGTGCATCCCTGATCTCAGCTCTGAAGGTAAAACCCTCCTGATATATTAAAGAGTTATTTTTGTTCTTTGACTATGTATTTTGGGAAAAACTGGTTAGTTTTAAAGAGCAACATACATGCTCATGCCTGTTATGTTGCTCACATAAAACTAAGAACCACATGTGTTATTTTGTTATAACTTGTTTTAACTTGTGGTGGGAACCTATGACAATGTGTTGTGGGAAAGACTGATTCTGTATTCTTATTTTGTTTGATTTGTTGTATGCAATATTATTTTGCTTCGCACACTGCTGAGGTGCTGGGAACGGTTGATGTTTTGGGAAACATGCTTAGGGAGGCAGGGCAGCTGTGGAGGGAGAGATGGCCACTCTCGCTCTACATCTGACTCTTTGTTTACAAGTATATAAAGAGGAGACTGCCCTCAGCCCGGTGAGTCTGCCGTGAGTTCGTGTGTGGAATACCGGCATCGTGAACGCTGATCTTAACCTAGGACTGAGGGCTCCCAGTTCGTGTCAATGGTAAGAGCTGATTCTGAGAATCTGTTGAGCGTCACGTTTGTTTGAAAGCTTGTTGCTTTATTGCCTGCTACTTTGCGTGTGTGAAGAGCTAATTGTTTTGATGTGCTGTATTCTGTGGGGAATAATAATAAATGTGTGCCTCATATTCTAACAGAAACAGTGTTTGAGTCCTTATTTGTGTTTGCCGATCTCTCCCGATCCTGAAATAAACATTTCATAAAACACCTCCATTCTGACAGAACTGGACCTGACAGGAAATGAAATTAGCCTATCAGATGTCCAACAGCTGTTGGATGTTGAGAAGTGTCCAAACTACAATCTGAAAACGCTTAAGTAAGTAGACTTTTTAAGTGAGTCAGCTGCGTTGAACTAAATCCAGTTGGTATCAAAACAAAATAAGAATAGTGATTTTGGTGTAACTCTACAGCTTCTCTTTGAACACATTCCACATTATGGCAATGTTGATAGGCTTGTTTATTGGGCAGAAAGATGTCTACAGCCAATCAGATGAACCCAAAGTTTCTGTTCATGCTTGTATTGCTGTGAAGAGCTGTTGTGTTAATGTCTACAGGAAA
Organism: Fundulus heteroclitus; assembly: GCF_011125445.2. Classification (NCBI taxonomy): domain Eukaryota; kingdom Metazoa; phylum Chordata; class Actinopteri; order Cyprinodontiformes; family Fundulidae; genus Fundulus; species Fundulus heteroclitus. Next base: position 21,906,379 of record NC_046384.1, on the reverse strand, counting down.
TAAAACTGGAATACAGCCAACAGCTCCCCAAGGTGTAAAAGGAAAGTCATCTCAGACTGTTAGCTCTTTTATTTCAACAGGAATAAGCTAATTTTTGTCAAAGTTCTGAGAGCACTCTGATTGCACCCTGAAATTAAAGTCAAAATCCATAGGTAAGATTAGTCATTAGATTGGGTCCTTGAGGGAAACAATGACATCCTCATAACCTTCAGAACACTCATGCTTCTGGGGGAGCGACCCAAGGGATAACCCAGAATGAAGTGGAGCAGACCCAGAAAATGTTGGGACTGTCTCTTGCTCTCCTGGCAGAGGGAGATGCCTGAAAAACCTCTAATGGGAGGTGCCAAAGAGGCACACTGATTAAATGCCTGAACCACCTCAACTGACCCCTTTCAATACATGAAAGCACTGACTGTACTTCAAACGCCTCTGGATGATGGCGCACTGAACCCTAATGCTCACCTGGAACAAAATCATTTCAGCTGCCTGCATCTGGTTTCTTCTACTTTCATTCATGATCTATATCTAACGATCATAGATGAGAGTTAAAACATTGACGGACAAGTAAATCAAGAGTTTTGCTTTTTGCTCAGCTATTCTCAACCTTGACAGACTGGATCAATGCCCAAACTGTCAGGATCAGGGACAAGTGGCAACCATAACCCAGATTCCAAAATGCACTGAAAACAAGTGCTTAGACTTTATGCTTAGAATGGAGACACTGCTCTAGCCCTGGTTACACAAGGACCGATAGTCTTTAAAAGTATCCTTGACACACTGTACACAGCTCATGTCTACCATGGTGTCCTGGCACTGAGGATCTTTTAGACTACTTCAGAAACTGCTGACATTGTGAAGAAATCACCCTTTTCTGTAGTCCCCAAACTCTTCCTCCTCTGCAAATTACATAGGAAGGCTGGAGTATCATGTGGATCCAAAATACCCCCCAATACCAATTGACAATGTCCTCGGTTTGGGTTTGAATTACTCCCCGTTTGCCTCTGAGCTGTTCGAAAGTTTCTCAAATCTTCCTTAACCAAAGGTCCTTCTTATTGTAAATCACTGGCTCTTATTGCAGAACTATGTGGCTTAATATGGAAGAAACTCTGCTGGAGTGCTCTAACCCTATTTGAACAGCCTTTCGATCATTATTTTTGATTTTTTTTCTGTAACAGCGTCCGTGCTTGTTTGCTGATGTTTCGAACAAAATGTTATTTCCATTAGATTCGTTACTAATACCATGTACTGTAGCCAAACATTAATTTTAGTGCAATATGCAGAGCTTCCTTTTTAGATGTGTTTACTTCAACACATCACCATTAGAGCTGAAATAAAGCTGATTACAGCAGCTTGTTGGTGAAGATTCTCATTCATCCAGGTCATCATGTTTAAAAATCAAGAACATAAAAGCAGAAAAATAAAAAAAATCAAGGATAAAACCAAACAGGACCCTCAGACAGAGGCTGGTGCATCCCAAGGACAAAACCCCCAAACCTAAGATGAGTGGAGTGGTGTCTGCAGTTCAGTCAGTGAGGAATGTTCTGATCTTTATATTGGAGAAACCAAACAACCTCTCCACAGACGCATGACTCAATACAGGAGAGCTACCTCCTCAGGACAAGACTCTGCTGTCCACTTACACCTTAAGGACAAAGGACACTCTGTGAGGACCAACATGTCCACATTTTGGACAAAGAAGACAGATGGTTTGAAAGGGGGTTGAAGGAAGCCGTTTATGTGAAGCGAGAAAAAACTACTTTAAACAGAGGAGGGCTCAGGTTTCAACTTTCAAAAACTTACAGCACAGCAATAGGTTTGATTCCTGCCAAGTTTCCCCCCAATAGGGGGTTTTCACTGACGTCACTGGCCAACTTCCGGTCCACCATATTGGGTGGTACACTTCCTTATCTCTCGTTGTCGTACACGTATTATCGTATCGCGAATGGATAAGTACGCCAGCACGCTAGAGCGACCAGATAAGGACGTATATCTGAGGAAATGTTCTGTGATCGACCATATGGACCCCATGCCCTCCACGGTGCCTTGTTTAGCCGTAATCCTGATGATTGGCCAAATGTAGAGCACGGCGACATAGTGCATTACCTGGTGTTCGGTGAAAACCCTCTGCACACTCTTGAGGAAATGAGAGCTTACAAGGGTCTAGAGGCTCACAACCAGTTCACATCTGGTTATGTACATCAAGGAAATCGCCATCATACGTGGACGGGTGAGTTTTAATAAGATGGTAAAAATGTAAACAATCCGACGCAAATGCGTCGCATGCTTCTGCGGTGGCTGACGGCCGGTGGCCGGCGGTGTGCGAAGGTGCTTGGCTGCAGGGCCGATCGACGCCGCTCGCGGCTTTAATTATTTAAGCAGAACAATGACCAGTGAAAAATTAAGTTGTATTTACCGTATTGGCGCCGGTAGGAGCTGCAGATCATAAAGCCAGCAAACAGTGGGAACACAGCAACTCGTTCAAAGGTAAGCTGCGCTCAGACGGGCTCTGGCACATGCTAACCGTTAGCGCTAACAACCACTCACGCAAGTAATGTACTTTTAACTTGCTGCTATGTGTTTCAAACGTTTAGAACACACTCTCATTGACATCGGGATACTGTGGAAAGTTATGTTCGGTCGACTTACAGCTGCGATCCAAGCGAGCCGACGACTCTTTGTTATCGCTAACAGTTGTTCTCCGTGGTTGCGCCTCCAGGCAGGAAAGCGGTGGAAAATTAATCTGTTTCTATGTTTTTCCCATGGCGATCATGTGTTGCGCTGTTACAGCCCACAATACAGCAACGGTTTACCATGGTTGAAATCAAGTTAAGGTGAAATTAATCAAATTAAAACACGGCTGAGAGAGGGAGTACAGTACGCGGTAGTAATAGGCAGTAGAGGCGGCGGAGGCAGTCAACATGGCAGCCGCGGAAAGTAATAAGTCATAACGCCCAACCCTATTATTAATATATTCTTCTTACATGTTTTAAATATTTAACAGTTAATTACCTGTGACAAAGTGAGCACCGCAGACTCTGGCGTATTCCAGCTTAACACCGTCCAAATCGGACCTGGATATTCGTGTCAGCCATAGGTGACGGTGTTGTTCAGAGAGCTGTTTTGTTTTTTTACATTGATTCACGATTACGGCTGGTAGGCGATAGAAAGAGCGTTGATCTCCACCTCCACGGGCCGTGCAACCAACCATTAAACACGTTTTCCCCATTGTTCACTTCCAATACTGCCTAAGGTGTCATACAATGCAGGTCAACGGTGCGAAACGACTGCCACCCAATATGGCGGACGCGCTGAGTAGTCACGTGAGCGTGACGTCAGCTGAAAACCCCCTATTCACACCTCCATGCAGGTGACCACAACGTTTCTCCTGTGAGCCAGGTTTACGATGAGCCTAACAACTCTCCATTGTTTGGACCAGTTCCAGGTGAATTTACATGTGAATCCAAGCTCCAATGGGGCCTCGCCTGAAGAGCTATAAAGCTTGGAACTCCACACTACTCCAGACATTTTAAATTGACAATGCTTGCTGGGTGGGAAGCGAAATGTCTTCAGCTTCAGAATAGAAGTCCAGTTGTTTTATTTTTTAAACCTTTTGTTGGATTACAGCAGCTTTTAACAGGAGAGGAAGTCTCTAGTGCTGGATGCATAATATCACTGACTGATTAAAGGAAGAATTGTGAAATAACCCATATATCTCTTCTTCTTTGCTCTGTCTGCAGGTGGAGTTAATTTGAGTAGACAGTGTTTGTGTCCTGATTATCCACAGAAGTTGAAGCTGCATCAGTTTGTCTTCAGTGCAATGTTGAATGCTTTACAGCTAATTTGCATATGGTTTAAATATTCTGATTTATTTATGCATTTAATAATTTGAACATCTATATTTAAACATATTTACTCCTCAACAGAGTTGCTAAGGTGCACAGTAGGATATTGGTTTGTTAAGGTCAGGTGGAGGAAAAATAAAAAGGGTGGGTCTTTTCGGTGGATTTGGTGGATAAAGTTAAAATTTGATTTCATAAACAAAGTCAAAATGTCATAAAGGGTCAATATTCTGTTTTTTGACTGAAATCAAAACAGTGAGATAAAGTGGAAAGTATATATTTCAGAAAAGACTTCAGCATAACCTTTGTGCTGAAGAATGGTGTTTATGTGCTAAAACAGAAAGGGGTTCTCTGTTATTCAACCCTATTCTGAAGGGTCTTATTTATACGAGGCATGGCTGTTACAGTTCTGTACATCAGATAAGAAACGTTTGCTCTCATTTGTGTGGTTATTAGAGGGATGCTAATTCTAATGTGAATATCATAAAATGTAATTTAATTAAAAACAAACTAAAAGATTATCTTTATGTAAATCCAGATTAAGAGATGCATCTGATCTGATTGTAAAAATATTTATTAAAAAAAATGTCTTTCCATTTTGCTATGTACTGTACATTTATGCATTGTCTTCAAAATATATTTCTAAATGAAATCAGTAGAAACAACTTTCTTCTATTTATTTTCTTATTGCATTGATTACCTGATCCCAGTGGTCATGTGCATATTTGTTCTTAACATGTGAAGACACGCTATTGATGAATCTTATAGTATGGTAATGTTCCTGACAAACGTTATTCTCATGATGGCAGAGGGACCTAATCCGTAACTGCTTGACCAGTGAGAATGTCGAGCAAACAGCAGGAAATTTAATTCTGATGACACCAGCAGCTGCAGCAGGTTGCATCTTGTTCATGTGGAGCGCTTTTTGAAAAGCAACAAGCAAACATTGTGTCTGAGACCCTGAAAAAGAGTTAAAAAAATATTGCCTTCAGTTGTAGAATTCTGGATCCTTTATATGTTAGCATTTTAGCATTTACAAATGAGTTTGCTGTTAATAAAATACATTAGTTAAAGGATAATAAACTATTAAGATATTATATCTATCCTCACTTCTCCTGTTTATTAGTATTCGGAGTGTTTAGGAAGCTTTTCATTTCTCAGGGAACAACTTGATGCAATTGGCTGAGTATCACTGGATAGAAAACTAAAAATTTGAATAAAATGCTAAATTTTGTTTAATAAGAAGGAATAAACTGAAATGATTGTATCTGTATGGTTGGATTGATTGACTTTGTAAAGTGCCTTGAGATGACATATGTTGTGAATTGGCTCTAAATACAACTTAATTAAATTGAATTGAATGCAGTGCTTTTTATTAAAGTACCTTGTGATGTCATTTGTTGTGAATCTTGACTACATCAACTGAATTAATAAGAGAGATCTGGCCCGTGTTTGTCTCTTACAATTTCCTCTGATGAACATGTTAGACATGTTATGAAGGGCCTTCCAGACAACTTTCCAAAAAAAAAAAGGATGTATCAGTTATTTCCAAAATAAAGTTGTTCAAGTCTGTGAAACATGCTGATCAAATAATTAAACATATTACCATAAAAACACATAATGCCTTAGTTTGGACTTTTTTGTCGTAGTATTATTGTATTGATATACAAATCAGGATGAGTAAATCATATGTGCAACAGGATTGGTATTTTTTAAAATGCATCTTTTCAAAATAATTTTTTATGTTTCTCTAGTTTTACAAGATGTTTTATTTCATTTAAACGACATGTTCCTTTTGTTTGTAGTTATGTTTTGGGCAAACTTATTGCTTTTTCTTGTTGCATGGGTGACCAAACGTCCGTATTTCCCGGGACATGTCCGTATTTCACGTCCTGTCCCGGGCGTCCCGGGTTTTTTTTAGAAAGTGAGGAAATGTCCTGTTTTTTAAATTACCTTCATTGGACCATTAAATTGACAGGCACTAGGGCACTGCGCACAGCGCTGCGTGTGACGTAATCCCTGAGCCGCGTCAGTGCGGGCAGCCCTGTTCTCAGAAGATAGATAGCGCCGCTGTCAGTACGCCAACAACATGCCGAAGCGCAAATGTATGTTTACGGACAATTTACAAAAGAGTTTCCCCGCTTTCAGACCGGGTCGAGACAAATGGGAGGCCTTGTGCACAGTGTGCAAAGCAGGCACATATGTCTCGGTGTCCAATGGAGGTGCAAGAGATCTAAAAAGCCACCTGGACACCGAGAAACACAAAACAGCTGTCCGAGGTGAGAGTAGTGCGAGCTCCATCACACAGTACTTTGTCAAACCAGGGAACGAGGATGCAGTGAATGCAGCGGAGGCTGCATGGTCATTCCACACAGTGAAACATCACAACAGTTATCGATCTATGGACTGCACGAGTTCATTGTTAAAAAAGACCCTCCCCGATTCAGACACTGCCAAAAAATTTAGTTGTGCCCGAACTAAGACCGAGGCTATTGTTGATGGTGTTCTGGCACCTCATTCTGTTGAAGTGGCGCACGAAGCTCTCAAAGACATCCCATTTTGTGGTGTAAGTACTGATGGGAGTAATCACGGTGCGGTGAAAATCTTCCCCATAATTATTCAGTACTTTGATTGGAAGGAGGGTGGTGTGCAGAGCAAGTTGATTCAAGTGCAAGATACACCAAATGAGACTGCAACCACCATCGACAATTACCTAATGGAAACATTGGCAAAAAACAATTTGGCTTCCAAATGCGTCGCATTTACCGGGGACAATTGCAACACTAATTTTGGTGGAACCCGGCGTGATGAAGGGGGGAATAATGTATTTGCAAATTTGAAGAGAATGCTACAAAACAAAACATTGATTGGCGTGGGTTGCCCAGCACACATACTTAACAACTGTGTCCATCACGGGGCAGACAGACTTGATGTGGACATTGAGAATATCATTTTTAAAATCTACCAGTACTTCCACATTTACACTGTTCGTACAGAGTCCCTCAAAGAGTACTGCGATTTTGTTGATATTGAATACAAGAGGATGCTGTCGCACAGCAAGACAAGGTGGCTCTCTCTGTTCCCAGGCATAGAGAGGATGTTCCAAATGGTCGTTGCTTTAAAAGCATTCTTTTTGTCTCAGGAAAAGCCACCCATGATGATCAGGGCATTTTTTGAAAACCCATTTAGTGAGATATACTTGTGGCACATGCACTCACTCATGTCCGTCTTCCACAATCACATTCAAGAAATGGAAAGGGAGAACAACTCCATCATGGAGGTTAAAAAAATATTGAGCAGCATCCACAACATTCTTATTGAACGGAATAACAACAATTTCATGTCCCTCAAAGTTAAGGGACTGCTGGCCAAAAATCGCAGAGAAGGACTTGAAGAGGGCTGTGACAAGTTCATGGCTGATGTGCTCGGCATGTACAGTTCATGTTTGGAGTATTTGGAGAAGTGGATGACACCTATGGAAGAGTTCTCACCATTCATGTGGATGGACATGAGTGAGCCACCAAAGTGGAATGATGTGGAGGCCTGCATCAAGTACCTGGGAGAGAAGGGGGTGCCAATTGATGATGTTAAATGCTTTGACCAAGTTGCCAATCTGAAGAAATTCATAGAAAGCTGCAGTGATGATGAGTTCATGGGCCTGCAGGTGCACCAGAAGTGGACCAAATACTTTGAGAAGGCCAAAAGTATTGCATGCTACTCAGAACTGCTGAAGATTGCACAGTTTGTCTTTGCACTTCCTCCTCACAATGCAAATGTAGAGAGAGTTTTTTCACTGATGCAGAGCCAGTGGACAAAGGAGAGGAACCAGCTCTCAGTTGAATCATTGAAAGGGATCCTATTTGTGCAATACAATTTCAAAAATATGTCTTGCAAGGACTTTCATACTTATGTGTTGAGCCACAAGAAACTGCTGAGAAAGATCAGCTCTACAGCAAAATATAAATGGGCAAACAAGGACAAGGAAGAAAAACCGGATGAAGAGGAGGAAAAACTGGATGAAGAGGAAGACGAGGATTAAGCAGGAAATTAAAGATAGTCTATTGATATGTTTGTTCGTTTTTGGTACATTTTGACTTATTTTTGCTACACAAGAGGTATTTTTTGTTAATTAGCTCATTTGTTAATTTATTTTTCAATAGCCTACAGAACAGACAGTATTTCGTTCATTACTGAGGCTGAGTATCTGAAACTATATATTGGGAGTTGAGAGTTATTGTTAACTTTTATTGTTAGGTGAGGGATGTTTAGATGAGACGTTATTTCTTTTATTATGCTATTCATTCATTAAAGGAATTGTTACGCATTTTTTAATAAATACATTTTGAATAAAATTATCATTTGTTGATGGAGTTATTGCTGTTGACTTTTATTGAAAAGCATTTTTAATAAACCAACTGTAAATATCATGTTATTGTAGGATTACGTAGGCCTATGTTAAGTGAGTGGATGCCACAGCAACAAACATTACCCCCCCCCCCCCCCCCCCCCCCCCGGCTCCAAGGTGTCCTGGTTTTCCCAAATGAAAATACGGTCACCCTAGCATACAAAGTTCCCATTTCATTGCCCATTGTGCACTTGGTGGTGGTAAATACTTTCACCAGAAGCAGCTGTTCCCCTTAACGATCCCATTCTCAAACTGAATACCTTTTTTAATTTAATTTTTTATTTGTTTTAGAAAAATATATGTGTGTTGACAGGAGGTTTTGTAAATGGTGAGGGAGGGTTAGGGTTATGTAGTCGAATCTAGTCTCTCTCTCTCTCTCTCTCTCTCTCTCTCTCTCTCTCTCTCTCTCTCTCTCTCTCTCTCTCTCTCTCTCTCTCTCGGTGGCGGTAATGCGCCATTAGTAGTCTGCCAACCGCAAGAAGAAGAAGTTAATCATATTTAGATAGTATAGAAGTACTATGGATATGTCCAAGTTTTTACAGATGCATCTAAAAACTCAAATAGCAGTAATGGCGTGTCTTTCATTGTTCCAGAATTCAGTGTTAAAAATTTTTTAAAGAATTACTGATGGAGTATCAGTTTATACTGGAGAGATGATGGGAATCATTTTAGCTTTAGGATGGATTGAGGAAGTCCGTCCATTAAGAAGCATAGTTTGTTCTGATTCAAGTTCATTATATTCATTGAAAAATCATTATGCTATTAGTAGACCGGATCTTTTATTAGAAATTCAGTTAATAACTTATAGAATTCAAGCAATGGGTTTATTAGTTATATTTACATGGATACCGTCACATATAGGAATAAGAGGGAATGAGTTGGCAGATAAATATGCAAAACAAGCTTCAAAATATAGTGTTATTGATATATTAGTTCCATTTAGTAAAGAAGAAATCAAATCTATTATTAAACAAAAGGTTAAGGAAATATGGCAGAGACAGTGGGAGGAAGATAGAACTGGTAGATGGCTGTACAGTATTCAAAGAAAAGTTGGTGCAATGAGGAGAACAGGACGAAATAGAAAGGAGGAAACAGTTATATCTAGGTTGCGTTTTGGACATGCAAGGTTAAACAGTAATTTATTTAAAATAGGAAAACATCGAAATGGAAGTTGTGATTTTTGTGGTCAAGAAGAGACGGTAAAACATGTTTTGTTGTTCTGTACAAAATATTCTGTTGAGAGAAGGAAATTAGTTAGTCGGTTACAAGAAAATAAAATACAGTTAAATTTACAAGATATTTTAGGAAAAATTTCTACTTCTAAAGATATAAGTTATTTAATTAATTATCTCAAGAAAACAAAATTGATAGAAAAGATATAAGTTGTTTTTTGTTTTGCTTTGAGGGGGGTGTTTAAAGTTAGCGTCCCGATCCACACTCCATTCCAGTAGATGGCGGTAATGCACATCTAAAAGTTGCTTGCCAACCGCCATAAAAAAGAAGAAGAAGAAGTTGACCCGAGCTTCGTACCAGCAGGTGGCAGTAATGCAATAATTCACTCCCTACAACCAGAGAAGAAGAAGTAGTGTCGGGCAGATCGTGTAGTCTCGTCAGTAATGAACTGAACAGTGAATTAAATTAAACCTCTGTATTTATTAAAGCATGGACATCGTGCTGTATGTTCTAGCCGCCGCGGTCCTCGTCGTCCTCATTGTGTTCGCGCTGAAGGTGCAGAGGAAGACACGGGACGGTAAGGTTAGCTCCAGGGGGCTAAAGCCAGAGAGCTGCGTCAACATTTAATCTGAAAATGTTTTAGTTTATCCACACGAACCTCTCCGATTCAGAGCCCTGCGGCCTGTAAATACAGAAACTGTTATTAAAGCTGCTGCTTTCCCTGTTTACTGTCAGGCTACGTCAGCTTCCTGCCAAACTACGGGGGCCCACATGGGCCATTTGAACAGGTTGTTGAACAAACCCACAGGAACATGCACGTTGTTTTTGTTTTACTTTTATTTCAATTAAAGAAAAAACAAGTTCAAAAATAATATATAAAACATATAAATAACAAACAAATATGCCAGGGGGTATGCACCATAAACAAGTACAGTCAGGAGGAAAGACATATATATATATATATACACACACATTTATCATCTACAAATAAATATATCTTCTACATTAAGTTTTCCAGAATTGGTTAGATTAAATAAACATTAAAGTCTGCTTTTTTTTTTAGACATAAATTTATGCAAGTGAAATTTGGTTAAGATAATTAAGATATTGATAAGGAAAGGTTTAGGAAACTTTGCAGCTGAAAACCAAATAGAATGTTTTTCTAACGAAGCTGAAAATCTTTTAAAATATTTGAATCCACATAGTTAGAAAAGTGTTGCCAGAAAGTCTTAGAGTGGACACAACCAGAACAAATGTGTAAGAAAAAGATGTATGTTGTGTTGTGTATAGTCTAATCAGTGATGTCATGACGTGGTTATCTATCTACATACATGTAAAAAATGCAATCCTGCCTGCCACAGTATCGCCCATTGATGTCATAGAACCTGTAATGTGAACAATCTGACTCAGAGGATGATCTCTTGGTGTTTTCAGCTGACGAGGAGCAGAGGAGGGATGTTGTTCGGGCAGCTGGGGGTCCTGGGCGGGCCCCGGAGGAGCGGGGAGCTGGGATGCCCCGCAGGAGGAGGAATCTCGCTGCTGCCGTAGTCAACAGGCGGCCACAGAGAGCAGATCAGGGTAACCTAGAACATCTCTACGTTTGTGTGCTCAGAGGCGGCCGTCACGTAGAACGATGATGAACTGATGCCAAACGTCAGCTTAAAGTTTGACATCCATTAAACACTGTTTGGTGAAAGTTACAGGCCCCTGATGGAAGGCAGGGCCTGACAGATATGTTTAGGAATATGTGTAACCACCTTCCTGTGGATTTCAGAAGAGGAGCCTGTGGAAGACGAGGAAGGAGAGCTGCAGAACATCCAGGCGACGGCAAAGATCGGAGCCAAGAAACAGAAGAAGCTGGAGGAGAAACAGGCCAAGAAAGCCCAAAGAGAGGTGATGAGAAAAGTATTCCACTACTACAGTTCTAACGGGATTTCATGTGACAAAGCCACATTAAGTAGTGCATTATTAAAAAAATTAAATATGGTTTCTAAAAATGTTTAAAACGGCAACGCCCCTTTTAAAACTCTGCAGCTCCTCCAGAGCTCCTGAGGGACCTCTTGGCTTTTGCACTAAGTGCTCGCCATGGATGCTTGGTCATCCTTGGTGGTGGCCATGCAGATCCAAAGGTGATTTCATCACATGTTCTCATCCTACTTGGTTTCAGGCGGAGATGGAGGAGAGGGAGGAGCGGAGGAAGATGCAGGAGCTCCGAGAGCAGGAGAAACGGCAGGAGGAGGAGAGGGAACGGAAGTTGGAACAGAAACAGGTGCGTTCCTCTGCAGGTACTGAGCTCCCTCCAGTAACCCGCGTGAGGAGGTGCTGACACGCTGTGCTGCGCTCTCCTGTAGGAGGAGGACGAGAAGCGGGCTAAAGAGGAGCAGGAGCGGCGAGAGGAAGAGGAGTACTTAAAACTCAAGGCGTCGTTCATCGTGGAGGACCAGGGGGAGCAGGAGCAGCTGTCAGAGGACCAGGTCAGGTGTCTGTCAGGCTTTAGTCTCGTGGTCGAGCGTCAGTCGGTTTTTAACGGTGCTCCTGGTGTTCACAGTCCCGCAATCTGCTGCAAGACTTCATCGAGCACATCAAGGTGAGACCGACCCACAGCGTCCACTTTGACCCGGGCTGGTGTTTCTGAGCTGTGCTCACCAGGATCTCTGTCTGCAGACGTCCAAAGTGGTTCTCCTCGAGGACTTGGCCTCTCATTTCGGGATGAGGACGCAAGACGCCATCGCCAGACTGCAGGACCTGCTAGCTGAAGGCACGCTCACAGGTACGGACAGGGTCCTCCTAGGACTGCCCACAAACGATTTGGGTCATGCCTGCTGGCTTTCAGCGGGGGGGTGAAAAGTCTGTAAATGGAGTTTTCAGTAATCTAAAGCGATTCTCTGAGGTTTAGTTCACAGACAAGGCGTTTCAGTTCATCAATAAGCTGAGATGAAGTGCGTGTGACAAAATGAAAGGAATCATAGAATTCAATGAGAAAACAGCTGTGCAGAAAATCTGAACCTTGACACCGCGGATCTCGTCTTGCTTCTGTAAATAAAACTAAATGCCTCATAGTGGGCGGGCTTTCTGCCACAATAATCAGGTCTTTTAACTTTGTTCTGAGTCCAACTCTCCATCCGTCTCCTAGAGATCTTAGTAGAATCGCCTCTAAGCTGTCTGACTTGGGTCTGCTTTGGCTTTCTCCTTCAGCTGCTGCCGTCCTGTCACCTTGCTTTATGAAGGCGCCGCGCTGCATCACCTGGTAGCCCATGTCAGAACCCTTACAGGCTTCACCAGGTCTTTATACCTTTGGTTCACCAGAAGAGGTTCTCCTCTGTGACACAGAACCCACCTCCTTCCAGAACGGTGACGGCTGGACGCTCCCCCGGTCTTTAGGCTGGTTCTAAATAATCTAAACATTATAAACATGGCACAGTGGAGATTGGACCCAAGGAAGAAGCAGCAGCTCTATAATTGTCTGCCTGATATATTGGAAGAGCGCCCTAAAATACATCCTCCAGTTAACGCTGAAGCTGTGAACTAACCAATCAGAACCAGCAGATGGGCTTATGCTAATCTACGTGTATGTAAACATCTGAGATGGAAGAAGGATCAAAAACCAACTCATTATTCTGGTATTTAGCAAAATAGTTAATTTAATGCCCAAACTATCCTAAAACAGGACCAGTTTAGTCTGATTTTATGCCACACAGTCAAAAATAGTGACTTTTTGGAGGTAGATACCTGGTTTCACCTGTTACGTCTCTGGCCGTCTCTCAGTATGTGTACCTGAGCGTTCTCGTTTCTCGTTACACGTCATCAGCCTCAGCCACCAGACTGAGAACGGAGGTTGTTCTCGCCCCGCCCTCTTCATCCAGCATCAGAGCAGACTTGTGCGTTCAGACTGACCGCTTTCCCAGAATGCACTGCGGCATTATAATTTAACACAAAATATTACCTCACATTCAACAATGAATGCACTATTAATACAATTATTTCAGTTTATGATCAATATTTATCTAAAGACTACTAACAGGAGGAGAGATGAAGGTCCAGACGAGCTGTGCGTGTTCTGATGTCACGAGTTCACCAGTACGCTTCTGTTCCCACACACAGATACGTTCTGCGTCCCCTTCTTCAAGTCCGTACTTCATGTGTTCTTGCCAAGAACGGACTTGACGACAACACCAGTCTGTACTCGTGTTCTTGTGAATTGAGAAACAGCCTGTTTAGCAATACGCGAGTTTTACTTCCTGGATGGAACTACAGGAAGAAACTGGCCTTTCAGTTATCTTCTAGAGTGGAGATGGGGTATTTCCATATTATCGTCGCTAAGAACAGAAATCAAGATCTATTGTGTGTAACTATAATCTCTAACCCCCGGTGTGGCACACCCTGAAAACCAACCGGGTCACCAGCATTTCTCCGTCGCATGCTTGATGTTGCAGGTGTGATCGACGACAGAGGGAAGTTCATCTTCATCACGCCGGAGGAGCTGGACTCGGTGGCTCGCTTCATCAGACAGAGAGGCAGGGTCTCCATCACAGAGCTGGCTCAGGCCAGCAACTCCCTCATCAACCTCACCCCCGACAGCCGCAGCTCCGCCTGACGCACAGCAGGGGGCGCCACGCGCTTCCGTTTAGCTGCTGGGTGACGTCATCATGGCTGAGAACTGTTTAATATTCAGTTTAGAAGATCTCAGTCATGCTAAAGTGGAATAATGTGTGTTGTTTTGTAGAAGAATTAAAAAATTAATAAATCTGTCAGTCTGAATTGCAGCAGAACGTTCTACAAGGCTGATTCTTTTTTATGGAACCATTTCATTTGTTTCTTGCATAAATCTCTGCTAAGTACCAAATGCACAAACCCAGTTAGAGCGAGTGTTCGCAGCACCTAAGGTGCCGTGGGTCTGGCAGGAAAACGTCTGGTTCCCAACGACGTAGAGTTCTAGGAACGTTTGCACCGCTGAACAGGCTTTGTAAAAAGTTACAAAATAAACCCAAACAACTCATCCACGGGAACAATGTTTGTTTCCACTGCTGGTAAATATGCACATCCTCCTTTGGCCTATAGGACAGAACGTTAGGTTTTTATGGCAAATAACAAGGTTGCAGGAAAAGGTTCGCTTTGTGTGTGTTTTAGATCAGTGTGTTGTTAAGAGGGAAAAGCCACCAGCTTTTTGTTTAAAATGTTATTTATAGGACCTTTGGAAGGGAAACTGTCCCACAGCATCACAGATCCCAGTTTTTGGTTGAATAGCCGGCAGTCAGCTACACTCCCCGGTGTTCTCTGGTTTGTTCTCCTGCTGCTGTACCCTGCTGGGTCCAGAGGAAATCTGACCAACTCCTCAGAATTAGTACAACAGTAAAGTTTCAGTTTTACATTTTGTGACCAAATAGGCCTTGGATCCTGAGCCACGGATCAGAACCAATGAAAATAAACCATCTTATCACTTCTAAAGGAACGAAGAGGAAAGTTCTGATGGTCCCAGATGTTCTTAAATCTAGAATTTGTCCTTTTTCATCATGTTGGCTGGCCATCGCCGTGGTCTTTCTGTTCCCTGGGACTCTGCTTTATTTCCCACGTGGACGTCGCTCCTCTGTCCTGAAAAGGCAGAGAACACATGAGTCCAGCGTCGCTGCTACGTGCCAGCTAGCAGTTTAGTAGCAGCTCACCTTTATCACCACGCCTAAGGGGACCAGGTCCTTCCTGAGGGTGTCGCAGGCTTTGAGCAGAGGGACTCTATCTGGGTACATGCCGGGTTTGTTGTCTGGACGTGCGAGGGCAAATGCCCGGACTTCACTTCTGAAATGTGCCAGCTGCTCCACCACGGCCTGCAGGTTTCCACCGCCTCCCAACGCCTCGGCCTCCTTTGTGAAAACAACCAGATGTGAGGGACTGAAGAGGAGAGGCGGGGTACGGCCCACCAGCTGGTCCACGTGTGGGTCCTGACCTTACTGTGCAGCGGGTCGATCCCGAACACGTCCAGGACATCCCTGATGTAGGTGACCGTCGCTCCCAAGACGGCAGGGCTCCGGACCCCCCCCTCTGCCTGAACAGAAGCACGCACAGCGCTCACTACAAGCCTACACCCCTACAAAGAGCGGCATCAGCCGACTCACCGTAGAAACGGGCTGCAGCTGCCGATTCCCCTCATAAACCAGATTCATCAGCGCACCGACGGCTCTGGGCGTGTCGAAGTCATCTGCCAACGCCGTCCGCACGTTAGACTTAGCTTCAGCCAGGCTGGGGAAACGACGCGGCGCAGAGAGCAAAGCTGAGCAGAAGCCCCAGGAAGGAAGAACGGAGGAAACGTTCAGAGGAGTTCCTACCTTTGCCACAGCAGAGCCTCCTGCACAGGCGGACAGTGGACCTGGCCCCTCATGTAGGCCTGAGCAGCGCTGATGAAGGTGCAGATGGTCTCCAGAGAGGTGCGGGCCTCCATCATGCTGCTGTCGCTGTAATCTACAGCTGTGGAGACCACAGCATGGGTGTGTCTATCAGAGGTGCTACGACCTGCCTCGTTACTGACCAGCTTCCAAACAGCTCAGCTGGACGCGCCTACAGTTAAAACCAGATGTCTGCTCCAAGCTGTCAGAGAACTTTCATGGGTGGTGGATTACCACGTCATCCCATTTAGGAAGAGACTTTATAGGCTTTTCTACCAAATCCTGACATGTATGGACACTTCTGAACACGAGCAATGCTCTAAATGTCATTCTGGCATTTAGTAAATAGAAATGATTTATTTATTCTGAACCGAGTTAAGCCAGGAAAAGTTTCTTCTGATTTCATGTCCGACAGAGAAACAAAGCTGCTTTCCTTTATGCAATTAATGTAAATGTCTGGTTTTGACTGTGCATGTGTGCTTTCTTAGAAAAAGAGGGAATCACCATAGCAACCTGACACATTATTTGCTTCTGGCTGCCCCCATAGACCCAGCACATGTTTTCTGACCGCATAATCGCCAATTAGAACTTGTTCACATGAGAATAAGTTGAAAGAGAGGTTGTACAGTAATCAGTTCTGCAGGTTACCCACCAGATCTATATTTGATCGAGAGACAAAACATCCGGAACTCTTCGGCCGAGTAAGACCGTAGAAAATCCTGATGAAAGAAAAAAAAATGGACTTAATTGCTAAACATGTCTGTGCAAATTCTCAGATATCCGGCTCATCGCAACAGCAAAAGAGAAAAACCATCGCTTAACAGGGGGGGGGGGGGGGATTTTGTTTCCAACTCCCAGTGTTTACAGCTCAGTCCTCCAACACATTCCAGAGATTACATCATCTTCTCATCGTTCAGGTGACCAGGTCCTCCACTCACACCCAGCAGTACCCAGTGATGCTGGGTCACTGATCTGCATCTGACTGAGAATAAGCCCAGGAGGATGGGCCTCCATGTCCTTTAAAACATCAGCACACCACCTGCAGCGAGCCATGAGAACTGATGTCGCACCGTTTTCAGAAAGAACTGAACCAAAGTCGGGTTAACTCCGATTTAAGCCTGTTTGCCGTAAACACAAAGCTCTTTACTTTCTAGCAAAATGAGAAAGTTTAGAGGTTTACAGAACTCTGCATCACATGTATGTCGCTGTTAAAGACAGATGGAAGCTTTACGACTAGAAAGAAACAGGGAGTTCAACAAGGCCGTGTTTTTGAACCTCTTATTTGCTCAATAGGAAATTTCTGCAGTGCAGGTCCATTTTTTAGGAGGTCCTTCAAAGTTCCAGAAGCATCTGTAAAGTTATTTCAAAAATATTTAGCAGCAGCTGATTGCTTAAGAGCTAGGTTAAACCAACCACAGACAGTTTTCACTCAATTCATGTTTGTCTAACATGACAATTATTCTGTTTATCTGAAACATGGAAGTGACAAAGGTAAAGCTCTTTCTAGAGTCTAAAAGGATGCTGGGAATTCTGTTTTGGATAGTAGAGAACTTGATTAAAGCTTTCCCATTTATCCATTCATTATCTACCACTGATCCAAGATCAGGTCACCAGGGGGACAGGTCCTGGAGGGAGACCTAAAACCTCTGAATTACAGTAATCCATGAAGTCTTTACCTTGATGGTTATATAGTTCTTTAAAGATTTCGACATTTTCTCTGCACTGCCCTTCAGGTGTAAGTGACCTAAAAGAATGAGAACAGCCAGTCAGTTGAACACATCTCAGAAGGAAAATGTTACAGTGATAGCTACCGTCTCATTACTATTAATGTAGGGCCTAGTTGCAGGTTATAGCTGTTGGTAAGGAGGGAAAGATTAAAACGCTTGTTTACGTGAGTAGGAGCTCCAAAGACGCACAGACTTGAAGAGTTTTGTTGGAAATGTGTCATTGATTGATTTGTTATCAGATTTCAAAAGGAGTCCCCCTAGGCTCAATGTTAGGTCCCCATCAGCTGTGTACAGCTAAAGCTCTCCTTTATGCAGATAACACCATACTTTACACAGCTGGCTGAGCAGGCAGACAGGCTTAAACTGTGTTCATTTTTTTTTTTAATCAACATACAAGAGAATATTTGGGTACTTGGCCAGATTATTAGCCTTCTTTTTAGCATAAATATTGAACATGCGTTTTAAAAGGCTAACGGTTAGAGAGGGCTTTAATTGTAAAAACAGGATCTGCTTTAATTTTAGGCTCAATTTTGAACATTCTTGACTATGACCAGGATGTTCTCCACCTGAGTAACCCTGGGCACTGGATATCAACAGGATACCAGAACAACAAATGTGCATGTATGACGAGGCAGAATCAGTCATTAAATTAGAATAGAGTCCTTGTATTTACAGCCTCATGTGACCAGTCTAAGGATTCACCTGAATGAAGGAAGTAGTTTGCCCACTGTCCACACTGATGAAAGGCTTCACTCTGAGCAATCTCATTCTCGTGGTGAGGAAAGGCCAGATCGATCCCTCCAGAGTGAATATCCAGCTGACTTCCAAACATGTGACTGAAACCACAAAAAGAAAGATCTGTTAAAATTGGTAACAGATGACTTGTTTCCATCTTCTATCTGCTTTTGTCCCACAATAACATGAGAAAAGGACAGATTCTTTTACTTTTCCACACATTGATTTAGTGTAATTGTTCAGGTTTTCTTACACCATGGAAGATGAAGAATATACTTTAGATACTTCAGATGAAGATAAAATCAAATATAAACATCCACTGTGTAAAACACCACCTTTGTTTCTCTCTGACATAAACTCAAACTAAACTTTCCAGTTCTTACTCTGAGCCTTTCAGCCTACTTTGGTATTGACTCTGTGGACCATGACTCTCTCCTACCAGCTTCAGCAGCAGCTTCCCAAGCTCTGTAGCTTTTGTCCTGAGGAGGATTCACACATTTTACACCAGAACCCGTTCACATCTGGGACACAGAACCCCGTCTCCTTTCTAAACTGTTTGACAGCAGTTTATCCCACACTTTCTATGCCTGCATCGACACATACAGGACAAACATGTGGCAGGAAGCCGGAGAACCTGGAGGGAACCATGTATGCGTGGAGAGAATATGCAAAGTCCATGCAGAGGATCCTGGTCGGGATTTTAACCCAGGACCGTTTTGCTGCAAAGGAACAATGCCAACAACCGCTGCCCCTTTTTTATAAAGTATGAGGTTGTCTTTTTTTATATTAAATGTTCAAAGAGATGGTGATGGAGATGATTTGCTCTACTTTTAGCTTGTTCACTTTATTAATGGTTAGTAGAGTGGAAGAAAATGTGGGAAAACCAACCTGGCGACAGTAGAACATTCAATATGCCAGCCAGGTCTTCCTCTGCCCCACGGGGACTCCCAGTGTGGCTCCTGAGGCTTAGACCGCTTCCACAGAGCAAAATCCCTGGAGTCCCGTTTGTTTGAGCTGCCTGGGGGGGGGGGGGGGCGGGGGTCCAGACAGAGCCGTGTGTCAGACTTTAAACAACAAGCACCTATCACCATATTCACATTAGTCATTATGTTGCTTTGTTGGATAACCGTGTCTGCAGCAATCAGACTTTTACTGGCTGATCCTGGTTTCAGGGATCCGTTTGACCAATTATGACAAATAAGAAATCATGTATTGGTGGTAAACCAGCAGTTAAAGGTACAGTGTACCACTGAAGGGAGAGGCTGCACCCCAGGATTACAAGCTGGTTGCCGTTTGCTTCCCAGCATACAGCTGAAAGCAGACAACTGTTGATAATATTTCAATTAATGAGACTGAAATGATGTTGGACACATAATAATCTACTGTTTGTGAGGCATTGCATTGTGGTGAAGCCTCAGTGACACTTTATCCATGTCCAGTCACTACATTTGAGATTTGCAGAGAAACAGAGGGAAGCTTGCAAGGCTGAGAAAAACCATCCCAACTGTGGAGCACGGGGGTGGCAGCATCATGCTGTGGGAGTGTTGTGCTGCAGGAGGCTAATATCTAATAATATTGATACCCATAATCAGTTTGATCACTATAATTATGAGCCTCAGTTATCATGGTATAGCCTATTTATGAAAACAGTAAATAGACAATAAATAGAAATATTGATGCAACATCTGAATACATCAAGCAGGAGGGTAAAACCTGAGCATTTATGGATCCTACATTTGGATAATGGGCATCAGCATACCATTAAATTAGTTATAAAGTAGCTTAAAGACAACAAAGTCCTTGTTTAGGACGGGCCTTCCCAAAGCGCTGATCTCAGTCCTACAGTAAGGGGAAGCAAGGAACATGGCGTTTGCTGACGCGTCCAAAAAGTGGGAGTTTCCAGTTCCCACGCATCAAATGACCCAGAAAAAGCTGACATTTTTCAGTATATTGGACAGTTTTACCCAGAAGGACAAGGGTTCTGCAAAGAGATCCATTTTC
The DNA here is from genome assembly GCF_011125445.2 of Fundulus heteroclitus. Classification (NCBI taxonomy): domain Eukaryota; kingdom Metazoa; phylum Chordata; class Actinopteri; order Cyprinodontiformes; family Fundulidae; genus Fundulus; species Fundulus heteroclitus. The sequence continues at coordinate 21,886,125 of NC_046384.1, read as the reverse complement.
ACGAGAAGCACTCCAACATTTCGACACAGAGGACAGAAACACGTACCAGGCTCCCCGTGAGAACCCACGGCTCCCACAAACTTCCCGTAGCGTTCCCCGATGGACTCCACATCAAAATATACGTCACCTGCAAGAAAACGAGCAGAGCCGGGGTAACGCCGGAGCTACACGCGCTTTACCTAGTGAAAGGAAACGTTCTTCATGTTCACCTTCCTCTGTGGCGTAAGCGTGCCCATTCCTGATGATGCCTTCAATGAATGCAACGATGTGATGCACGTTCTCAGTGACTCTCAGGTACACAGCAGGAGGAACCACCTGGAAGAAAGACAGCCTCACTTTATGGATTTATTGTGCTTTACACCACAGGCCTCTCCTCGGAGCAGGTCTGTAAGGCATGCATCTGTCTCTGCGCACCTTTAATGACAGCATATCCCTCTTGAATTCCTCCTCGTACAATCTGGCAACCGCAGCCGGGGACACGTTTTCCTGGCACACATGAGAAGAAAGCAGACTGATGAAAGAAGACTGAAGAAAGCAAACTGAAGAAAGCAGACTGAAGATGAAAGCAGACTGAAGATGAAAGCAGACTGAAGATGAAAGCAGACTGAAGAAAGAAGACTGATGAAAGCAGACTGAAGATGAAAGCAGACTGAAGATGAAAGCAGACTGAAGAAAGCAGACTGAAGAAAGCAGACTGAAGAAAGCAGACTGAAGAAAGCAGACTGATGAAAGCAGACTGAAGAAAGCAGACTGAAGAAAGAAGACTGAAGAAAGCAGACTGAAGATGAAAGCAGACTGAAGATGAAAGCAGACTGAAGAAAGCAGACTGAAGAAAGAAGACTGAAGAAAGCAGACTGAAGAAAGCAGACTGAAGAAAGCAGACTGAAGAAAGCAGACTGAAGAAAGCAGACTGAAGAAAGCAGACTGAAGAAAGCAGACTGAAGAAAGAAGACTGATGAAAGCAGACTGAAGAAAGCAGACTGATGAAAGCAGACTGAAGATGAAAGCAGACTGAAGAAAGCAGACTGAAGATGAAAGCAGACTGAAGAAAGCAGACTGAAGAAAGCAGACTGAAGAAAGCAGACTGAAGAAAGCAGACTGATGAAAGCAGACTGAAGATGAAAGCAGACTGAAGAAAGAAGACTGATGAAAGCAGACTGAAGAAAGCAGACTGATGAAAGCAGACTGAAGAAAGAAGACTGAAGAAAGAAGACTGATGAAAGCAGACTGATGAAAGCAGACTGAAGATGAAAGCAGACTGAAGAAAGAAGACTGATGAAAGCAGACTGAAGAAAGCAGACTGATGAAAGCAGACTGATGAAAGCAGACTGAAGAAAGCAGACTGAAGAAAGCAGACTGATGAAAGCAGACTGAAGAAAGCAGACTGATGAAAGCAGACTGAAGAAAGCAGACTAAAGAAAGCAGACTGAAGAAAGTAGACTGAAGAAAGAAGACTGATGAAAGCAGACTGAAGAAAGCAGACTGATGAAAGCAGACTGAAGATGAAAGCAGACTGAAGAAAGCAGACTGAAGATGAAAGCAGACTGAAGAAAGCAGACTGAAGAAAGAAGACTGATGAAAGCAGACTGAAGAAAGCAGACTGATGAAAGCAGACTGAAGATGAAAGCAGACTGATGAAAGCAGACTGAAGATGAAAGCAGACTGAAGAAAGCAGACTGATGAAAGCAGACTGAAGAAAGCAGACTGAAGACAGCAGACTGATGAAAGCAGACTGAAGACAGCAGACTGATGAAAGCAGACTGAAGAAAGCAGACTGATGAAAGCAGACTGAAGACAGCAGACTGATGAAAGCAGACTGAAGAAAGCAGACTGAAGAAAGCAGACTGATGAAAGCAGACTGAAGATGAAAGCAGACTGAAGAAAGCAGACTGATGAAAGCAGACTGATGAAAGCAGACTGAAGATGAAAGCAGACTGAAGATGAAAGCAGACTGAAGATGAAAGCAGACTGAAGATGAAAGCAGACTGAAGATGAAAGCAGACTGAAGATGAAAGCAGACTGAAGAAAGCAGACTGAAGATGAAAGCAGACTGAAGATGAAAGCAGACTGAAGATGAAAGCAGACTGAAGAAAGCAGACTGAAGAAAGCAGACTGATGAAAGCAGACTGGAGAAAGAAGACTGATGAAAGCAGACTGAAGAAAGCAGACTGACGAAAGCAGACTGATGAAAGCAGACTGATGAAAGCAGACTGAAGAAAGCAGACTGATGAAAGCAGACTGATGAAAGCAGACTGATGAAAGCAGACTGATGAAAGCAGACTGAAGAAAGCAGACTGATGAAAGCAGACTGAAGAAAGCAGACTGAAGAAAGCAGACTGAAGAAAGCAGACTGAAGAAAGCAGACTGATGAAAGCAGACTGATGAAAGCAGACTGATGAAAGCAGACTGATGAAAGCAGACTGATGAAAGCAGACTGATGAAAGCAGACTGAAGACAGCAGACTGAAGATGAAAGCAGACTGAAGAAAGCAGACTGAAGATGAAAGCAGACTGAAGAAAGCAGACTGAAGATGAAAGCAGACTGAAGAAAGCAGACTGAAGAAAGCAGACTGAAGAAAGCAGACTGATGAAAGCAGACTGAAGAAAGCAGACTGATGAAAGCAGACTGATGAAAGCAGACTGATGAAAGCAGACTGATGAAAGCAGACTGAAGACAGCAGACTGAAGATGAAAGCAGACTGAAGATGAAAGCAGACTGAAGAAAGCAGACTGAAGATGAAAGCAGACTGAAGAAAGCAGACTGATGAACGCAGACTGATGAAAGCAGACTGATGAAAGCAGACTGATGAAAGCAGACTGAAGAAAGCAGACTGAAGACAGCAGACTGAAGAAAGCAGACTGATGAAAGCAGACTGAAGAAAGCAGACTGAAGAAAGCAGACTGATGAAAGCAGACTGAAGACAGCAGACTGATGAAAGCAGACTGAAGAAAGCAGACTGATGAAAGCAGACTGAAGAAAGCAGACTGAAGAAAGCAGACTGATGAAAGCAGACTGATGAAAGCAGACTGATGAAAGCAGACTGAAGAAAGCAGACTGCTGAAAGCAGACTGCTGAAAGCAGACTGAAGAAAGCAGACTGAAGAAAGCAGACTGAAGACAGCAGACTGATGAAAGCAGACTGAAGAAAGAAGACTGAAGACAGCAGACTGAAGACAGCAGACTGATGAAAGCAGACTGAAGAAAGCAGACTGATGAAAGCAGACTGAAGAAAGCAGACTGATGAAAGCAGACTGATGAAAGCAGACTGAAGAAAGCAGACTGAAGAAAGCAGACTGAAGAAAGCAGACTGATGAAAGCAGACTGAAGAAAGCAGACTGATGAAAGCAGACTGATGAAAGCAGACTGATGAAAGCAGACTGAAGATGAAAGCAGACTGAAGATGAAAGCAGACTGAAGATGAAAGCAGACTGAAGAAAGCAGACTGATGAAAGCAGACTGAAGATGAAAGCAGACTGAAGATGAAAGCAGACTGATGAAAGCAGACTGATGAAAGCAGACTGAAGAAAGCAGACTGATGAAAGCAGACTGAAGAAAGCAGACTGATGAAAGCAGACTGAAGAAAGCAGACTGATGAAAGCAGACTGATGAAAGCAGACTGATGAAAGCAGACTGATGAAAGCAGACTGAAGAAAGCAGACTGAAGACAGCAGACTGATGAAAGCAGACTGAAGAAAGCAGACTGAAGAAAGCAGACTGCTGAAAGCAGACTGCTGAAAGCAGACTGAAGAAAGCAGACTGAAGAAAGCAGACTGATGAAAGCAGACTGAAGAAAGCAGACTGATGAAAGCAGACTGAAGAAAGCAGACTGATGAAAGCAGACTGAAGAAAGCAGACTGATGAAAGCAGACTGAAGAAAGCAGACTGAAGAAAGCAGACTGAAGAAAGCAGACTGATGAAAGCAGACTGAAGAAAGCAGATTGAAGAAAGCAGACTGATGAAAGCAGACTGAAGACAGCAGACTAAAGAAAGCAGACTGATGAAAGCAGATTGAAGAAAGCAGACTGATGAAAGCAGACTGAAGAAAGCAGACTGAAGACAGCAGACTGATGAAAGCAGACTGAAGATGAAAGCAGACTGAAGATGAAAGCAGACTGAAGAAAGCAGACTGAAGAAAGCAGACTGAAGAAAGCAGACTGAAGAAGCGCTGCGATCGATGCTCTGATGGCTCAGTTTTATCCCTGCCTACCTCCCAGCTCCTTCGGATTATTTTGTCGTCAATGTCAGTGATGACCATGGCGTGGATCACGGTGATGCCGAAGACTCTGGTCAGGATCCTCTGCAGGATATCAAACCTGACATAGGAACTGGGAGGAAGCAGAGGTTGGATCAGGTCCACGCTCTCGGCCCACACCTGGAAGCTCTCAGCGTTGACATATTTACCAGGCGTGGCCCAGGTGAGCATGGTCGTACACTGTGGGTCCGCAGCTGTACCTGCGACAGAACACATGCTTTACAGATGACTGCAGCAGCTGGCGTGAGAGTGGGAGTGGGAGGGACGCGTTCCCTACCAGGTGGCTGTGCCCTCTCTGGCCAGGATCAGAGCTTCTTTCTCTTTGCTCAGGCTGTTGAAAGTCTTGATTCCCGTGTCGAAGCCCCTGGGAGGGAGCCAGGCCTGCCCTGACGCGCTGTGTCTGACAGGAGCCCGGCCGCGGAGGCTGACGAGCCCGCGGAGGACCTTTCCGCTCCGGATCATGGTCCAGCGCCTTCAGCCAGAGCCCCAGTGCGCAGCCGCTGTTAGCTTCCGGTCACGCGGCTACACCTGTGCTCTGACCCAGCGGATGCTGTACATCCCACCTCTACACCTGTTGTTGCTGTAAGAAGCGCTGAAAGTGGCGTGAAGGTAAAGCAGGTCAGAATAGAGCCGCACCGCGTCTTCTTCTGGAGCTTATAGCGGTCAGCAAACAATAATGTGGTGCGTTACCGCCACCTACCGGTAGGGCGCTTTGACCAAGACAAGCTGGATAAAAAAAATGTATATATTGTCATCTCAGTAAAGTGTTGATTTAATCTGCTAATTAATAGTGTTGTTGCTGTTTTGTTTGTATTTATGACAACTGTGGTTGTAATTTGTTGGAAGTACTGTTAAACTATAGCTTGTATAACTATAACTGTTAAACTGTTTTAATATTTAGTTATTTTTTCTGTCTGAGAATGTTATGCTTGTTCTAAATAAAAGTTATTTCATTGGGCTAATGAATCATATTTGAGATGTAATAACCTCATGACATATCCAGACTTTATTATTTAGGTGTTTTTTTTCCAACAATGTGCTCTCTTATTTATATTTATTTATATTTAATGTTCATGTATTTACTGGGAATCAGCCGCAGTAATGTTCCGATAAGAAAATTGTCTTTGAAGAATCGCACGTCAGCATGGCTCCACCATCTTTTTATTTATTTATTTATTTGTTTATCAAGCTAAAGACAAAGCTGTTGAAGTCAGGTTTGGGTGGTGAAAATCTAAATATTGTTTTCCCTCATTATTATTCTGGCTATTTGCAAACCTAAAAACTGTCTAGATAGATAGATAGATAGATAGATAGATAGATAGATAGATAGATAGATAGATAGATAGATAGATAGATAAACTATAGAAAAAACCTCTATGTGATTGGATAAATCATATAGACAGCATAGGTATATGGCTGGTAAAGGCATAGCCATAAACTATTAAAGTATACTAATAAAGTAAAATTAAGGTAAACTAAACTACTAAACTTATAGCTTTACACTAATCTATTTCCAAGTCATCCCTTATTCTTAAAAACAACACGGACATTTTTTTAGGATTCAAAGAACATAATTTTTTTTAAATTATCCACAAAAAAAGACACTCTTTAAAACCCAACTTAGCTTATCTAAGGTAATTTGCCACACACAATATGGCGGACGTAAAGTATCGTCTCGGCCAGAGAGGGGGCTATCGCGACTCCTTGATCCCGGAAGTGTCAGCTGGTGTCATGTGATGGTTCCTTCTGGCAGCCTGCCTGAGGAGCGATGTGAAAAATAAGAGTGTGTTTGTGAGGAGGGCTTCCGGACTACGAGGTTTGGCCGCAGAAGAAGCGATCCAGGATGCAGAACGTCATAAACACGGTGAAGGGGACAGCGCTGGGAGTGGCCGAGTTCCTCACTCCCGTGTTGAAGGTAAACTTCCAGGGAGAGGCTAGCTAAGGTAGTGGCTCATGTGGGCAGAGCTTGCAGGTAAACAGAGCTGCTCCAGTGAAGCTCTGGGGGGGGGGACTCCATGGTCCTGGACACCATGGTTACCATGGTAAGGCTCCCTAACACCCAGCTTCGGTTTGTCCCCACAGGAATCTAAGTTCAAAGAGACTGGAGTCATTACCCCAGAGGAGGTGAGAGACGCGCTTCAGCTGCCCCACCTGTGCCAGCTGGACCCGTTTGCTGCCACTAAGGCTCTGTGTGTTTCAGTTTGTTGCAGCCGGAGATCACCTGGTTCATCACTGCCCCACGTGGAAGTGGTGAGTGGCTGACCCCTGATTGCTCTGATCAAGCAGGTCCAGAGGTTTTGTTTGCACTGATAGAGCCGTGTGCTGCACGGCGCTGCACGGTAGGAAGGAGCTAGGCTCCTGTGTCTGATGCTGAGTGAAGCGTCTCTCTGTCAGCACTAAACTTCACGTTTAGGATCGTCAGTCTGGGTAGAAGCGAAAAGCAGTTCCCAGATGTTGAGTTCATTTATTAAAAGCAAAATAAACTCTAAATGAACATTTCTTACATGAAAATATAATTACAGCATGAACCCAAACCTTCATGTATTAATGGCTCACTCCAATAACCGCGTGTAATGTACGTCCTCGAGCAGCAACGCAGGTCCACATCATCACCCAGCCGCCGTGCTTCACTGTCGCCATGACACTTTTAAAGCAGATGGAACGGCGTGCATCTGTAAGACGTACATCTGTAAGACGTACATCTGTAAGACGTACATCTGTAAGACGCGCCTCTGTAAGACGTACATCTGTAAGACGTACATCTGTAAGACGTGCATCTGTAAGACGTGCATCTGTAAGACGCGCCTCTGTAAGACGTGCATCTGTAAGACGTACATCTGTAAGACGTGCATCTGTAAGACGTACATCTGTAAGACGTACATCTGTAAGACGTACATCTGTAAGACGTGCATCTGTAAGATGCGCCTCTGTAAGACGTACATCTGTAAGACGTACATCTGTAAGACGTGCATCTGTAAGATGCGCCTCTGTAAGACGTACATCTGTAAGACGTACATCTTTAAGACGCGCATCTGTAAGACGCGCATCTGTAAGACGTACATCTGTAAGACGTACATCTGTAAGACGCGCCTCTGTAAGACGTACATCTGTAAGACGTACATCTTTAAGACGCGCATCTGTAAGACGTGCATCTGTAAGACGTACATCTGTAAGACGTACATCTGTAAGACGCGCCTCTGTAAGACGTGCATCTGTAAGACGTACATCTGTAAGACGTACATCTTTAAGACGCGCATCTGTAAGACGTGCATCTGTAAGACGTACATCTGTAAGACGTACATCTTTAAGACGCGCATCTGTAAGACGCGCCTCTGTAAGACGCGCATCTGTAAGACGTACATCTGTAAGACGCGCCTCTGTAAGACGTACATCTGTAAGACGCACGTCTTACAGACGCACATCTGTAAGATGTGCATCTTACAGATGTGCGTCTGTAAGACGCGCATCTGTAAGACGTACATCTGTAAGACGCGCCTCTGTAAGACGTACATCTGTAAGACGCACGTCTTACAGAGGCACATCTGTAAGACGTGCGTCTGTAAGACGCGCCTCTGTAAGACGTGCCTTTGTGTTGTTCTTGGCCAGCAGCTGGTTCTGGTCATGAAATGCTCCCTTGGAGGCCATTTTTTTTGCCCATTCTCTCTTTCTTGTCATCCAGTCATGACCTCTTACCTCACCTGAGACAGAAAGGAATCAGTTGATCACGTTTAGTCAGTGACTCAATGAGGGGCCCAGTCACGTTTCCACACAAAGAAGGTGGATTTGGAGCGCCTGTTTCTCTTAGGAAAGGACACCCTCCTTTGAAAAAGCCTTTTTTTGTAATTTGCCACTTCTCTTTGTCTGATATTAGAATTGCTTTGACCTGAGCCTCATTTCCTGGTTCTGCCACAAAGTCTCCACTAATCCCTCGACTTTCAGGTCCATACCATGTGGGCAAAAGCCTAAAAGCACACCTCCTAGTATCTAACCTCAAAGATTATGTGTATCTACAGGGTTATTTATTTACTTATTTAGGAACGGACGTTTTATTATATTTACTCTGTAGGTCATGCAGCTTTTCGGCTTTTACTTCCTGCAGATCTTTGCGCGTTTCCCTTTTACTTCTGCTGGTGCGTGTGTAGAATCTGATCTGACGGCTAAGCACGCCATCCAGGGGGGTCGCTCACATCCAGCCAGACGACTCCTATCTAACTCCCAGGGAGGCTCGCTGATGGAGCGAGCGGGTCAGGGAGCGAGGACGAAGCTTCTAAAGCCTCCGTCTTTCCCAGGAGACTGAAGGTTGAGGCAGCTGCTGGTGGATGTCACACCGTCACTGATGTTTAGTCTGGAGAAAGGCCTTCTCTTTATTTTTATTTTCTGTGAGAACGTCCTGTTCTACTGCAACAAATCTGTCCTTAAGTCTGGATAACGGCACCGTGACCGTCTTTAAGTTGAACCCACTGATCTCTATTATTCACTGGAGTGCTAATAGCCGCTGTTAGAACCGCTGTGAAGCCACCAGCCGCCATATTAGTACTCCCTATTTTCCCCCAGTAACTAGGGAATATGTGCGCTACAGCATCGAATAACGAGGATTTTCTCATGTTCAGGGGGTGCTTAAGACTTTTAAAATGTCAAATGCCATATACTTTTATTTTATGTTCTAAAAATATCAAGTACTGAGAAAGTCATGTACTGAAATATTTTATTTATATATATATATATATATATATATATATATATATATATATATATATATATTTAATATGAATAACATGTAAAATATTTTAGCACCTAATTTCCTAGTGGTTGATAGTGTTAGTACATCCACTGACTGTAGAATCACCTATGAAACGTTTTCACTCAGCCAGAAAACTGCTTGTTGTTGCAACTAAATCCTGTGGGATTCTGTGAGAGTAGGGAGTAGCAAGATGGCGGCCAGGGACTTCAGTTTTTAGGCAAAATCAGCACTCCAGTGGTCAAACCGCTAAAAGTAAGAACGTTCCACGGGATCCTGAAAATGAGATCTGATAAAAACAAAGATGGCCGCCTGGTTGGACCTGCACTGTCCTTTAGGACCAGGAAGCTCTGGTTAGTGTCTGGAGACGGTGTGATGATGGAAGGTAGAGGTATGGTGAAAATGTGGGTGTGTGGAATGGATGCAAGCAGATCATTGGTTTCCCTGCGTTGTGTAAAGAGACGTCTCCCTGCAGGGCCTCCGGGGAGGAAGCAAAGGTGAAGCCGTATTTGCCCCAGGACAAACAGTTCCTGTTGACCCGTAACGGTAAGTCCAGGTCCAGCTCACATCCCCTACGCCTACCTGTGCTTCCACTTTTAGAACGTCATGACTGCCAGTTGTTCTCTGTGACAGATTTAAAGTTATTAGTCATCACTGACAGAACCAGACGTTCTCGTTAAAGACCTTTGGTTCTTCTGTGAAGGTTCTGATTCATTGTAGACCAACACTTGTATCCTGACAGTTCACCAGCTGTTTTGGTTCAGTTTCTTTTTTTTTAACCTTTTTATTTCAAGGCACCAAAGAACTGATCCTTGACCATGCTGCTGTAAACGTTCTGCTCATCATCTGTTCCACATGTTCCTTTAGTACCAATCTGCCTCCATTCTGTTTCTGTCCAGCAAGACAAAATCTCCCCTTTTCCTTCTGCCCTCCCTTCCTTTGTTCTACCTCCATCCCATAATCCTTCCTTCTTTCCTTCCTTCCTTCCTTCCTCATGTCCTTCCTTCCTTATGTCCTTCCTTCCTTCCTTCCTTCCTTCCTCATGTCCTTCCTTCCTTATGTCCTTCCTTCCTTCCTTCCACTCCAGATTTTTCTGTTTAATATTTTGGGATGAATGTCTGAGAACTGTAGAACGCTCTGGTCCTGACATGGAACAGCAGGAACACTGCTCTCAGTCCACGCCTTGTTTCCTCGTTGTGTTTGAGATCTGGCTGCCTTGTTCCTCTGGCTGTCTGAAGGCCTTTGGGTCGTTCCAATCCAAGCCGTGCCGCATCTATTCCTTCCTTCCTTCCTTCCTTCCTTCCTTCCTTCCTTCCTTCCTTCCTTCCTTCCTTCCTTCCTTCCTTCCTTCCTTCCTTCCTTCCTTCCTTCCTTCCTCATGTCTTCCTCCCTTCCAAGCTGTGCCGCATCTATTCCTTCCTTCCTTCCTTCCTTCCTTCCTTCCTCATGTCTTCCTCCCTTCCAAGCCGTGCCGCATCTATTCCTGCAGACATCTCTGCTCTGATACCCGCCGGCGTGTTTTCCAGCTCCTTTGATGCTCTTCTTCTTCTTCTCCTCTTGGTCTCTTGTAGTTCCATGTTACAAGCGCTGTAAACAGATGGAGTATTGTGACGAGCTGGAAGCCATCATAGAGGAGGACGATGGAGACGGGGGCTGGGTGGACACCTACCACAACGCAGGTGGGAGACGCTCAGAGAACCTGTTTCTGGAATAGAACCCAGTTTGTAACGTCAGACAGAAAACATGGGGGGGGGGGGGGGGGCTGTGTGTGTGGGTAAAGGTAAATGAGGCTGATGTGAGTGTGTCCAGCAGGTGTGCTGGGAGTCACAGACGCTGTGCGAGACATTTCTCTGGACAACAAGAAGGTAAGCGTCTTAAGACTCCACACCTGGTTCTGCTGTCTTAGAACGTTACAACTGAAAAGCTCCACAGGGTTCCTGTTCTATGTTTGGACCGACCTCCATCCCTGAGCTCATTTTTAGTCAGCGCTGTGCCTTTTCACACAGGTGCTCATTATAACGTCAGACTTCTGAGCGTTTATTGGGCCGTCCTGTAGGGCTGCAGCGATTGGTTGACAACGTTGACAACGACAAATGGTCACCGCGTCCTTTAAACAGATTTAAACATTGTGGCGGTCTCAGTATCTCACCCAGCTGTAAGCTGAGCGGCTGATCGCGTTTTAAATCTACCGCTGCGAGTCAGTGGGATGATATAACTGTTCATTCATCACTAAGATGAATGAACAGTTCAGATTTAGCTGAAGCTGCTGAAGCTAAATGCAGAACCTTCCTGGATGAACACCTGTCAGAGGACACGAGCCTCCTGGACCTGGTCCTCCACCAGAGACACAAACTGGTTCAGTCTATCAGTCTCTGGGTCAACCAGATCCTAGCGGATCATTCTGTGAACTGATAACTAAACGATGGTGGAAGAACGGGTTAACCTGAGCCACAGTGGGAGCTGTGCTCCGTCACCCTTCTGCCTTTCCTTGAGAACCACGGAGAATCCAGCTGACGCTCCTCTGAATCCTTCCAGGACAAGAACATGAACGCCACGTCCGCACCGCGCTGTGATGACGAGGAGGAGGAGGATGAAGACGGAGAAGCAGCGGACATGGAAGGTATTGATCTCCGAGTGTGTTGACAGATCTCAGACCACGCCGTGGTTACGACTACTTCCTCTTGAACCTTTTCAGAGTACGAGGAGAGCGGCTTGTTGGAAACGGATGAGGTACGCGCAGATCTGAGTGCTTCTTCATGTCGGTGAAGCTGAAGTCCACCTGACTAACAGAGCAACTGTCTCCTGCATCTAGGCCACCCTGGACACCAGTAAAATGGTGGAAACCAAAGCAGAGGCTGGCAGCGAGGACGCCATCCTGCAGACCAGAACCTACGACCTGTACATCACCTACGACAAGTACTACCAGACGCCTCGACTCTGGCTCTTTGGATACGATGAGGTATGTAGACCACAGCTCCATGTGTGGCTGCATGGAGCACCAGATGATCCAGACGCCGGTGTGTCTCCCAGGACAGGCAGCCGCTGACTGTGGAGCAGATGTACGAGGACATCAGCCAGGACCATGTGAAGAAGACCGTCACCATTGAGAACCACCCCAACCTGCCTCCACCCGCCATGTGCTCCGTACACCCGTGCAGGTGAGGAGGAACCATGGGAGATGGTCCCACCTACAGACTCTTCCCTGTCCTGCTGTCTACATCTGTGCATACATACACATCCATTCCTTCATCCATAACACCATCATGACACATCCATGCATCCATCCATGGATGCATGGATGTGTCATGATGGTGTTATGGAGGTTTTTTTTCCCGTTAATGGGTGGTTTTTCTTCCCACTGTCGCTTCATGCTTGCTCAGTATGAGGGATTGCAGCAAAGCCATGTACAATGCAGATGACTCTTCCTGTGGCTCTACGGTTCCCCAGGAGTGACTGCTGCTTGTCGGGACTTTGATGCAATCAACTGGTTTCCTTATATAGGACATTTTTGACCAATCTGTATAATCTGACCCAATCTGTATAATATGATTGAACTTGACTTTGTAAAGTGCCTTGAGATGACATGTTTCATGATTTGGCGCTATATAAATAAAATTGAATTGAATTGAATTGAATTGAATCCATCCACCCACTCACTCAGCCATTTTACCAATTTAAACCTATTTAAAGGGTTTAAATTTGTCCTATTTAAACCCTGACATCTGCAGGAACGTCTGCTGCTTCTTCAAAGGGCCCTGTTGTATTTACACTTTGAAAATAAAAAAATGCTTAGAGAGCTCTGGAGTTGTTGAAACTTTGACATGAAAATGTGTAGGAGCTAGGGCTGGGTGTCATCTAGGATGAGCCGATACGATTCTCCATTCAATACGATTCTCCATTCAATGCGATTCTCCATTCAATACGATTCTCCATTCAATACGATTCTCCATTCAATACGATTCTCCAGTCAATACGATTCTCTGTAGCTCAGCTTGATTTGACTCCATTGTCGATATTTATTACCTTCAAATTAATGCTCAAAGTCCTTCAATCAACAAAACCAGCCAAATATTAAGTTTATGTCCATTTTATTGAACACTGATACATTAACAGGAAAATAAATCATCTGGTTCACAGCATTTAATGAATCACAGAAACCAGGAATGTTCCCAAACGTCTGATTTTAGGGACGAAGGAGTTTCTAAAATCCTGTCAGCCGTTCCACAAATTCCTCTCACTGCTCTTCCTCACTGTGAGCAGTAATGGTTCTATAATAACGCCCCCTAGGGGTTGGGAGGTATATCGATATTGAGAGCCAGAATATCGATATTAAATATTTAGTAAAAACATGGAGATTAATCTCTGTATGGATTTTTATGCACAGCCCTAGTCCGAACCCTGATTGTTCTCCTACTGCAGAAAAAATTGCAGGATTAGTGAGATGTTTCTACAATGCCGGATCATGAATCAGTGATGAATATTGCAGTCAAAATAATATAATTTGCATATCAGCTAATTAGAATATCATTCAAAGGTTATTTAATATTCCCAAATTCATCCTTAGATCCATTCCACACAGAGGTGATATATATCTTAAACATTTATTTCTGGTCATTTTATGATGGAATCTTACAGCAGATGAAACCCTGACATTGAATAATAAGGATATTTTTATTGCAGAAATGTGAACCTGTTGAAAATTCTCTGCTCTCAGTAGTTGGTCAGGTGTCCTTCTGCCGGACTTACTGCATCAGCACACCTCCAAACCTTTGCTTGACAGTCCACTCTAGGCTGCCGTTAGCCCTGCTGCTTGTTCAGCTTCTCCCATCACATTTTTTCCTTCCACTGAACTTTTATTAATATGCTTTGATAAGTCCAGCGTTTTAGCACAGGCTGTCAACTCAGCAGTCTATGATCATGTAGGCCATGATGTTACATTTGCAGGTTCTAATCTGGATTGGTCTTCCATTCTTATTATTAAACACTGAAATTTAGATTATGATTTTGTGAGTTCCACTGTTTGAGGTGATTTACTGAACTATAAGAATTGTTGTGATGATATTAGAACTCATTGATGTAAAGCTGTATGCTCCGGACTCAATCGACTGTTTCCATTTCTCTACAAGGTGAACATGAGTTAGCCTCAGACACAGAAATGAGAAGTGTTCAGTTTGATGGCGTGTCTCTTTCATACGATCTCTGTTTTCAGACATGCCGAAGTGATGAAGAAGATCATTGAGACGGTGGCTGAAGGTGGAGGAGAGCTGGGAGTGCATATGTATCCTTGACTGGTTTGGAAAGATTTCCTGAAGAAAGCCTCATCTCTCTAAAACGAATATGGCAGCGCAGCTTTAAGACGGGAAAGCAGTGTTCAAACAAGCATTGATAAGAAGGGACTAAAGTAGAGATGTTACCACCAAAGCAGACACAGTGGACCAGGTCAAGGCCGCATGTCGAGCCCGGTGGTGGAGGGGTGAGGATTAGCCACAAAGCCCTCTGTGAACTAATGTACAGTCATAGCAACATGGTGAAGGGAAGTGGGTGAATTCCTCTAGAAAAGCAGAATTAATTCAGGAGTTCTTAAAACAGAGGATTGTGAGAAGTCATTGCTGCTGAGGTGAAATTAGATTTTCATTAACTTGTTTAAATAAGTTGTGCATGTTAACCAGGAGACGTGGCTTGCTGTGGTTGGGACTGACCTCAGGCTTGTATCTGTAGACATTTCCTGACCCACACAGTTCATGCTGTTCCAGCTTAGACCTGTTTTCCTCAACTAAGACTTCCAGGTATCTCCTGATTTTCCTAAAGTTTGTCCAGGCTGTCATTCCCACAATAGAATATGACTACACAAGACACTTCACAATGTAGTTCCATCTGTGTAGAAGTGCTTCAGCTAACAGCATATCTGCTCTGCTTGGTCTCAACACAACTATACAACCGGTTTATTTTACTTTAACGCTTTGTGGACGTAGGAGTGCTGAGCCTGTGATGAATCTTTTATTGTATGGTCTGCCTGTTCTCGTTGACACCTCAAAAGTCCATCTGCTGACAGTTAGCATCTGTATGACCCTGTGCAGATGCTATAGATGGTTTCTATCTAATCTACAGCTTTCTGAAAATCAGACCTTCAGCCCAGCGATATCTTGATTAAATGACATACAGCTGCTGCATTCTGACAACTCAAACTCATTCCTCACTGCTTCATGTGCACCAGTCAGGTTCTAAAAAAATGAATGAATAAATCTAGCTGAAAAAAAACATTTTGTGTTGTGTTGAATGTTAACCTTTGCTTGGTGTCCACTGACTTCTGCAGGTCCTTCATACTGGATTAAGGCCTCAGTAGCTATGTTAACATGCACAAGATTTCATCGTCTGATTGAAGTGTATTCAGATTATACCGTGTACGTGGGCACATAATCAGTTAAGCCGATCATAATGTGCGTTTGCATGCACCTGGCTTTATTCAGAATAGAACCACTCTGACATGCGCAGTTATCAGATTTCCCAACAACAAAAACAGGAGAAGAAGAACTTCTGTCTTTGCTGAACAACAACAAATCGTAAACAAAGCAGTATTGTACGAGTTTGTCTTCTGAGCACCAAGGCTGGACTTGCACCAGCTTCTAGTTATGGTTGAAACATTACTGAATAAATAATAATTTTGAGCTCTTTTGATGTTCCAAATAGAACGTTGTATCAGGAGCACTGCAGGTTTGCTGCTTGATGTATTTCCGCCACTCAACAACGTGGAAATACGTCACTTTTTTTTACGTCGGGCGCTCTCAGGTGACTTTGGCACATTCAGAATAACTTCATCCTGACAAGCATTTACATGCATGTCGATAAGATTATCAATCGGCATAAACCACCCCTCCCATTCGAAACAAATTTTCATTCAGATCTATCTTAATCCGATCACATTATTCTGGTTGGCTTGTTTACATGACGCATTTTTATTCTGATTGGCCCTTTATTTCGATTTGTCCATGAAACACAGCTAGTGTGCTCTCCACAACAGCGAGGCTGGACCTGAGCCAATTGGGAATACTGAGTTAAATTTTAAAGTATTGCTTGAATCCCTTGGACAAATTAGGCAGATACATCCTGGTGACATGATTTTCTCTGGTGGAGCAGTCGACAGACTTTAAAACACTGAGACTGGACAAAGGGAAGTGGTGCCTCTGGTTATTACCACATGTGCATTGTGCTGTTGTATAGATCTGTGGCTGACAAGTCTGCAACTTTCTCGGTTATGTGCCGAAGTATTCAGAATTAAAAAGGTATTGATAAAATCCTTCAATCAGCACAGCATCTAAGATAGAACAAAATATCTCCAAATCATTGCTTTCAATCAGAAAAATGAGGTATAAAAACCTTTACCTTGATGAATTGTGTAGTTTAACCGAGCTGCTTCAACCAGCCGCGATCTTGTGCGACGTTATTCTAGATCTCCTTTGGCATAAAGGCAATCACTGCCATAGGTCTCTCAGACCATGTGGGAAGGCCCCAGAAGATCGCTCTATACTAGCACGGTGCTGTTAAGCTATCATAGAGGAAAGGTGGCTCAAATTCTAAAGGACTAAGTCTCAACAGTGAACATTTGGCCCATTAAGGATATGCACAGCCGTGCTGCAACTTTTCTCTGGTCAAATCATCCTGGGGACACCCCTGCACTACTAGAAGGCCCCTAACTCACCTCAGACTCCACAAAGACCATCCATATTCAGGTAGGTTCTTTTTTGCATCGTAGCAGCCTTCAACCAGAGTGAAAGACACCCTGAGATCTTACTTTCTTGCTAAATGCACTACTTGTATCATACATGTACATAGCCTGTATCATAAACTAAGATGTAGGGTGTCTGTGTGTATGAGCCAGTATTAATATTCTGAAGATTGACGACACTAGAAAACTTCCCATGCATGTGAAGAATGTTGTGTTCTGGAAATGGTTCCTGTTTGGACCCAATGAACTCTAATAGTTCAGATATTTGTTACACCACTATAGTTATAGTGTTATCTCACTATGTACAGTATTACAAAGCTCAAAACAAACTTTTTTTTAGCTCCTAGACTGAACAGTACTTTACTATGTGCTTTCAGAATAATCATAGATAAGAACTACCATTTAAAGAAAAATGCCCACCATCTTTAAGTTCAATATGGCAGCCATCAGCTGTAACAGTGTCACAGTGTTTGCTGATAATGAGAACAGAAATCTTTATGCCAAAATCTATCTGGCTTTAATGAGCTATAAAACAAAGGTTATGAGTGAAAATGGGCTCATTTAATGGCTATATTTAAATGCAACATGCTGTTTTATAAGGTTCATGCAGGACATGCATGTTATTCAGTACCACCGTCCTTCTCACGACTACAGAGAGGGTTTTTCCCCAGCGTTTAAACTTGATAGAAGCTTTTGCAGCACTACTAAAACATCTGTTGAAGCCAGTTTGTCCTACTACAGTGTTATCTGACTGTTTTGGTTGTGATGCCTGCCCTGGCTTGTCTTTTTTTGAGTCACACTTAAACCTCACAAGTTTTAATATCAAACAAGGACGATACAAAAAGCGCTCTGAAGCAGCCATGGTCTGTGTGGAAAAGTAACTGCCCACCTTTTGGCTTTATTTCACTAGTCACAACCAGACATTTGAAATGAACCTGTCTGACCACATGAAGTAGGGCAAAAGATCTCAAAAAGCAACAAATGATTCTCCAACCTAAAGACGTTCAAGAACAGATGAGGAACTTAGTCACAACATCTCAGTCTGGAAAAGGTTACAGAGCCATTTCCTAGACTTTGGGCCTCCTGTGAAGCTCAGAGAAGAACATCTATTGCAAAGCTCTCAATGCCTTAATTGCTCAGTTAAGGTCAGAGATCATGTTTCAAAGAGAGACTGGACAGAAATGGCTTCCATAGGAGAGTAGCATGGCCAGAACCATTGCTGAAAGACAAGGGCTCTTCTCACCTTTACCAACAAAAACATATCGATGGTCTCAGAGTTGTGCATCCCGTTACATCTGGTGTGCGACTAAAACAGCGTTTCAGAAAAAGCCCTTTACTCATAGTGAAGCTGGTGTGGGACTGCTTTGCCTTTTCAGAGCCTGGACAAGTTCTCTCTAGCAGAGAACACTGAAGAACAATGACATCAGTTTGCAACCCTAAGCTCCAGTGCATTTGGCTAATGCAGCGAGAAAATGATCCGAAGCACACGAGCTGAATGGCTGGAAACAAAAGAAAGGTTTTAGATTGGTCTGGCCCAGTTGTTCTCAAACGTGTTCTGTCATGCTCCACTTTGAAGACCAGGGGGTGATGTCACATTTACAAGGATTTAGAAGGATTTTCTGAGCAAATCAAGGCGGTTCTTGTGTCCTCCAACAGGTATAATTCATCCTGGATTTGGCTTCATCCGTCTTCTCATTAAATCTGAACAGCTTCCCTGTCCCTGCTGCTGAAGATGATTCCCGCAGCATAATGCTGCCACCACCTTGTGTCACTGTGGTCATGACATGTTTAATGTGGGTTTCTGTTTTCCAGCGTCACTACAAACATTTCCTGTGACCTTCTGGCTCCCCTGCCATTCTTTAGGCTAAACTCTAAAAGTTACTGGCATGAAGTAATCTCATTATGCCTGTTTGGAATATTCCATAGAGAGCATTTTGCTACAACAGCTTGAGAGTATTTAAACAGATGAATTTAGATTTTCTGGAGGATATAACCAGGTCAGTGTAGGTGAGAGCACGATAACTTGTGTTTGTTTGAGCCACGTTAACTTTTGGGTTATTTCCTGTCCTGGTTTTGTAAATAAACCACCTGCTGAACGGGACAACGTCTGCTGCTCAGGTTATTTAAGCAGGCTTGTCCATCACCTCGCCACAACATTCTCCCTGACCTGATTGCTGGGTTCCTTGGTCTTTATGAAACAATTTGTTCTCCAACAAACCTCTGAGACCACAAACAGTTGCAGTTAAGACCGTGATCAAACTTCACCCTGTGGTTTATTTGCATGTGGCAGAATAATAGGGGCTGAATACATAACCTTGCTACACTACGTTTTGATCTTTTTTCTTCCTTTTTCAAAACCATGTCTTCTTTTCCTTCCACTTTAACACTACCCACTATTTTGTGTTGGTCTATCATATGAAATTTGTATAAAATGTATATGGTGGATTTAGAGTGGCAGCGTTAAAGGAAAAATAAAGGAACTGTTCTTAATGTAAATGTAAATGCTCTATTCAAATAAGAACCCCTTAAAACGGATTCCTTGTTTTTTATTCTTCATGACTGATGGCAGAAACTAGAAATATTCGGCTTGCTCTCCTTTGGCTGCAGTTCCTCGCCAGACCGTCCGGGGGCGGCAGAGCACCCCAAACCAGAGGAATCCAAGCGTCCGATGGAGAGAGAAAGAACTGGTAGTCACAAAACAAACCACGCGTGGAGGTCGTCACGGAGCGGTCCATGATGTCTGCGCTTTATCCCACCCTCCTGCTCTGTGCCTACGGCTTCTTCTCCAGCATGCGGCCGTCGGAACCTTTCCTCACCGCCTACCTGATGGGAGCGGACAAGAACCTGACGGAGACCCAGGTGACGTAACCGCCAGTCAGAGCGCGATGTGCGCGTCTCTCCCCTTGACCTCCCTGCACCTGTTTGGACCGTCCTACAACTTTTCTGTGTCTGAAGTTATTGTTTACGAGCTGAAGAACCAACGCGTTCCCCTAAGCAGCTCCGACTAAAAAGCTTTCAGCTCCGGATAAACTCCAGATCTGCCGGATGGCAGCCGGCCGGCTTTGTGCGCACTGGACGCACGCTTCCCGGTAGCTACGCACAGAACGCTTGCAAATATATAACCAAACACATGAAAACGGATGGAAACGACGACAATGAGATGGAAACAAAATATTCTCAATCTTTGTCACAGGTAGATTTAGGTGCGCACCAATCTGAGCTGAGGGAGGAGCATAAAGCGCATGTCATCATCTCAGGGACACTGTCATTATTAAGAAGAGAGAGAAAACCTGTTGAGTCAGCAGACTAGCTAAACGGGTCAGGCGTGATGATGGCTACAGACACAGTCACTTATGTCCACGAGTAGATGCGTAAAGTTGCGCGTAATTGTGGAACGATGGCAGATTTGGCACTGGTGGAAGGCGCAGACCCACTGGCACACAACGATGAGCGCTTTATCACCCGCTTTAGATACGTGGTTGACCAGGCAAGCGGTTCAGAGGGTCTGAGCCTGCAGGATGGGACAGCCTCACCCCGGATGTTGGCCAAATATGTAAAACTTCCTCATACTGAGGCTGCAGTAACATTGTCATGAGGGCACCATGTGTAAATGCATTTGCTTTTAGGAATTCACTTCCACTCCACAAATGTGCCTAAAGACACTGGCATGTCGGTGCTCACCTTGCCTCAGCCTTTCTTAGATGGATTTATACTAAATGGTGTGCTTCAGGATCTCCTGGGACCATGGGTTCCACATTCATAATTCATTGCGATCAGTTTTTCATTCTTTCCTGTTGAAAGCGCCTCAGAATTTCCTGTTTTCCATCCGTTTTTCACTAGAGATGTAAAGAATTTTGTCTTGACTGTATCAATTTGCACATAAGGCAAGAGGGAAATGCTTTTTAAGTGAACAAAAAACATAAAGAGCAAGACTATTTTTTTTTTGGTCATTGGCGCTGGTGTTTTAGTAGTGAAGTCTGATTCCTGGATGTATTTGATGTACGATAAGGACTGAACTCATGGCATTCATAAAGGAGTGACTTCCTTACAACTTTGCAGAAAGAAGAAAATCCATAAGAATCTTTTAGTTTGCCCTCGCTGAGCTTCCTCCTCAGCTACTTCTCCACGGTAGTTTCATGTCAAACAGAGTTTTATATGAGTTGTTTTTGTTAAATCATGTTCAGATTACAAAAATGAAACATAATAGTGAGCAGAACAACAATGCCAGGGGAGGAGAATCACACACACACACACGTACAGCAAAGGATAAACGGGAAGGCTACAGTAAAACAGTTAATGGGTTCAGGCATTTTAAAGTCTTCACAGCTCTGGGATTTAAGGAGGTCTCTGTGGAATCTGCATGTTGTGACATTCTGTTCAAAAACAGTTCCAAAATAGGTTTCTTAGCAGAACATTTTATACGAGTTGTGCTGCCACAAAGTTCCGTTTTAAAGGCCTCACCACTAAAGAAAATCCTGTACGCTGCAGAGTCCTTGCTAAAGCATCAAAACATTCAGCCGGTTTCCGATCAAAGGCCATTTCTATGGTTCATTCTTGTTTTCTGAATAGGTTTACTGAAGGAGATGATCCGGATGGTTTGCTTTAATTGACAGCGGCATGAATTCTGCTCTCCTCAAGTCCTGAAAGAGGATGTCTGACCATCAGCTTGGCCTTAAGCTCAGGTGACCTTGGGTAGAACCAGGATCCAGACCAGAGCGTCTGAATGCCTAAAAACAAAATGAAGGTCTCAGAGGGCTTCGTCTGGCCCTGAATTGATTTAGATGCTGTGGCGTGACACGGACAGGACGACCTTGCTGCTTCAGAACCCTCCAAAGTGAAACATTTCTGCAAACGTCCTCCACAGCCACGTTATTCCCAGGTATCACGCTTGTAGGAGCTGGTGGTGGCCAGGTAGCAGGTTTAGGGCTGATTACGTTTTCACACAGGGCCAGCTTGGTTTGGAGAGATTGGTGTGTTCTCATTGGTTAAAAAGTGTTGGTTGTGTTTCCTCAGGCTGTCTCTGATATTAAAACAACTTTGATTTGAAGCCTTTAAACGAGGGCAGAAACTTAAGATAGCTTCATCCCAGCTCTGTAAACATGAGCCGTGGGATGGTGCTGGATGGGTAAACATCAGCTTTGGTCATCTTCTGTGTTTTTAACTGTATAAGTGACACTTTTGTATTCCTGTTTCCGTGTGACTGCATTGTCTTGTGTTACCTGCAGGTTGTGAACGAAATCTATCCCGTCTGGACGTATTCGTACCTCGCTCTCCTGTTCCCGGTCTTCCTGGCCACAGACTACCTCTGCTACAAGCCCGTGTTGGTGCTGCAGGCCTGCAGCCTGGTGCTGACCTACGTCATGCTGTGGAAAGCCCAGGGCATCCTGGCCATGCAGCTGCTGGAGCTTTTCTTCGGCCTGGCCACGGCCTCGGAGGTGGCCTACTACTCCTACATCTACAGCGTGGTGGAGCCGGAGCTCTACCAGAGGGTGACCGGTTACTGTCGCAGCGTCACGCTGTTCGGCTCGGCCGCCGGCTCGCTCGCCGGCCAGCTCTTGCTCTTGTGGACCGAGACGGAGCTGGTGCACCTCGTCATCTTCACGCTGGCATCGGCCGCCGTGGCCTCTGTGGCCCCCTGGTTCCTCCCCATGCCCAAGAGGAGTTTGTTTTTCCACAAGAGTCCTAGTGCGGCAGAGGAGCCCGCGGCTGGCAGCGGCTCCGGCGCAGAGAAGCTGGAGGATTCAGAATCCAGGGCGTCCATGGTGAGCGAGAGAAGCCGCTCCCTCGGGTCACATCAGCTTGCCTCCGCACGGTTTGCGTGTCGTGTAAAGAAGTGCGCTCCTCCTCTTTCAGATCGGCAGGTCGGCTGAGGCAGCCGGGCGCGGCAGAAGGCCCGTTCAGGTGCTACGGATGCTGTTTGACGACTTTGTGCAGTGCTACAAGTGCCGCACCCTGCTGGCGTGGTCCGTGTGGTGGGCCCTGGCCACGTGCGGCTACTTCCAGATCATCAACTACGCTCAGGTGGTGTGGGAGGACATCCGTCCATCCAGCCACCATCACATCTACAACGGCTACGTCGAGACATTATCCACGCTGCTCGGTGAGGAATCTCTGTCTTTCTATTGAACCGTACGATTTCAGAAAGTCAAGGGCTTCTTCTGTGTTTTCTATCACTTGTATGCCTTCAACTAGTACAGCGTGAGGGATTTTGATACCACGCTCAAGAAAAGACATCCGTGATATCAAAAAATGACCCAAATTAAGCACAAATCAATGTTCTCCTGGCTAGCTCGCCACTTTCTAGCCATTTTCTATAAAATAAAAGCTATAATCATCTGAAGTTCAGCTCTGGGAGAAGGTTGAAGGTGTGCTTTAATAAGACTCAACACAGAATTCAGGTGCAAAAAATAGTGTAATAAATGAAAAGAAAAAATATTTACAGTTGTGCACAATAAGTACAGACAAGCTAATTCTATTTTTCCTAAAGAACAAATACACAAATGGTCACTAAATTGTGGTCTATCATGTCCACTTCATACAGCCCCACAAGGCTGTATTATTGTCCCAAAAGGTTGATTATGAAGAGTGATTGAATGATATTGAAAGGTTAGTACATGGATGTATGTGGGTTGGGGGAAGCGAGCTGCAGCGCCTCCTATCGCACTGATGGGAGTTGCAGTCGGCTTCTTTCTGGGCTGAGGCATGAGTCCTAAGCTCACCACCCAATGCGTGGCAACAAAGGAACCTGGCCTGCTCCGTCTTTAGTGAGTTTCACAAGGCTCACAAAATGCATCTGCCTTCAGTGGTAGAAGCGTCTGCTGCAGCTCCATACAGTCACAGCCCCACACTCAATACAACAACAGTGAGTGGCCATACTTCAAATCTCACCGGAAGTCTCGTGGGAAAATATCGCAGCAAGTCTCACGAGATTACAGACTTAGTGCCTGATGGAGTAAATTTAGAGAGGGGAAAATGAAGAGGGAGAAGCCTAAAACAGCTTGGTTACGATGCTGTCAGATACGTCCTCAGAATATTTAGCTGAAGGTCTGAGGGATCATCAGGAAGGCTTTGGTGAATATGAGACAGGTCTGTGTTCTTCTGGGTCAGCACTGCTTCTGGACTTGGAGCTCTGCCTTGTAGCCCAGTCTCTCTTTTTTGTTGTAGACTCACACGGCCTGCAGAGCTTCATGGTTCTGTTTATGTGGTTCTTTCTGCTCTTCAGCCACTACTCCGGCCAGGATAGCTTTAGCTCCTTAAGGAAACCATCCTTTTAAAAAGGGCTGTCTGGATCCACTTTTGGTTAGATATTATCTTCTTTTTTTAGCTGAAACTCGATTGAGAAAAAGAGCAAAGTCATCACAGAGGGGGTGAATGCTGTCTCTCTGCACTGTATGTCGTGTTCATGAAAGGTTTAGCCAGTCTGGCCCTGAGCACATTTCTGCGTGTAGTAAACGGTGTGCTGGTCTGCAGGCGCCCTGGCGGCTCTGCTGGTGGGCTACCTGCCGGTGTCCTGGGCTCGCTGGGGAGAACTGCTGCTGTGGATCCTCTCCCTGCTCATGGCTGCGTGCGTCTTCGTCATGGCCTGGGTGGACAACATCTGGACGTGCTACGGCTCCTACGTGGTCTTCAGGACCGTCTACATGCTTCTCATCACCGTGGCCACGTGAGTCTCGTTTTGCTGTAGAGGCTTACGGCGAGCAAAGGGAATCAGACCCTCGGCCGTTTCAGGGTTTCTCTGGGAACGTCAGAAAGTAAAACGGGAAGAGGGGAAGGAGAACCTTAGTTAAGTAAGTCCAGATTACAGCAAGCGGCTGTTGCCCCATCTGACGCTTCCTGCTCAGCAGGAGGTTACTAGACGAATCCTCCGCCTTCTCGCTGAGCCGGTGCTGCGTCACTTCCCTTCAGAGCCTGATGCATGAATTAAAATGTTTGCCTCCTGACTCTCAGGTACCAGATAGCAGCCAGCCTCAGCATGCAGAGATACGCTCTGGTGTTCGGCGTCAACACCTTCGGCGCTCTGCTGCTGTGGACCCTGATCACCGTGGTGGTGGTGGACTCGGCCGGCCTGGGCCTTGACGTCCACACTCAGGTAACGGCAGGTCTTGGGTTGTGCGGGGAGAGCGCTGCTGTTGCCTGGGTTGTGTTTGATGGCGGCCTGTGTTGTCTTCCTCCCTCAGTTCATCATCTACGGAGGCTACTTCACAGCCATATCCGTCATCTTCCTCCTGGCTGGGCTCTACAGAGTGTTCTCCAGGCGCTCCAATGAGGAAGTCCTGACTGGAGACCTCAGAGAGTCTAGCACTCCTCTGAACGGTGAAGCGACAGCGACTGTGGAGTAACTAGAGCAGAAGTTACGTCACTTTCCATGTAACAAACCGACTTGGTACTTTTCATAATGTCATCATATAAATACAGTAAACTGGGCCCAACCAGCACTCCAAGCTGCTTATAGATAGATAGATAGATATCTTTATTTGTCATTTTGTATGCACAAAGTGCGTACAGAACGAGATTTAATTTGCATACAGCTTGAAAAAACTCACTCTAGAAATCACTCAACAAATTACAGTAGATTGCACTATTTTTCAGGATAAAAATGCAGCAGTGATTTATGTAAACAATTGAAATGAAAAACAATGTAGACAATGCATGGGGAATAGACAGTGTGCTATTCACGTGAGGTACAGAGTCCATTTGAGGCCACTTGTTCCACAAAATCTTTATCAGCGTTTTAAATTATCCTAATTTTCACCTCACAAAACTCTACTGAGTTCTGCAGTCCTGATCAGCATGTCGGCTCTAGCAGGGCTGGCCGATATGGACCTGAGGCTTGATCCCAGACATTAGTGGGATGTATTTTGATAGCGAGAAAAGCAGCTTTGAATAGTATTTAAAAATTCTTTAGTTTTTCCCCTATGCCAGTCACAGACTGCCTTAAACAGCAGGCAATAATTGCATCCTATCTTCATTTTTAGATATGCAGATATTCATTAATGCCCTTTATATAAACTAGGGTGGAAAACATAAACCACAAAAGCAAACAATCCCAGTCCTCCTTCCATTTTTTTCAATTTGCTACCTCAATTAGTTTATCTTCATCACAATGTATAGGTCTTAAAACAATATGGGCAATTCTGCTTCCAAATAACGATAAACAATCTGGTAAATGCATCTCCTTTTGTCAACCATAAATATCCACAGCCCAAGTTGGACCCCTTTCTCCTACTGTTACAGTTACATAATTGGCTGTAAGAAGCACAAAGGAGGTCAGGAGAACTCAACCTGTTGAAGAAAATCAGACATTTCAAACTCGGTTCAACATAATCTGAGTTGGACTTTGGGTCAGATGGTCCATTTCATTTTGTACCCATAGATTATAAAATGCTCATTAAATTAACATAAATGCCACTTATGATTTAATTTAATACTACATTACATCTGAAAACTGCATGAAAACCTGTTTCCAGGGGCAGCAAAGAAGGAACGAAAGCCTGTTTGAATTCTAATTACCATTGACCAGAGGATGCATTCATTAAGGCTGCGTTCACACTGCAGGTCTTAATGCTCAGTTCAGATTGTTTTGCTGATTTTTTTTTTTTCAGTCTTTCATACTGCTATTAGATGCAACTGACATATGGCTGTCTGAACGGTTAAAGCGGCCCTAATGCGGCGATAATAGAGGGAGACGTCACAGTGTGCTGTTTACGGTATTGACAGATGTAATTGTTTCTGGAAGTGTTCACTAAAGCTTGGTTCAACAGAAAGCGACATGACCGTTCAGAATGCAGACGTGTTGAAATATATACGATACATATGCAAATAAGTACCACGAATGAAAGTAGCACAATTTTTATTTTATACGGGAATTGGACCATTCACACTGGCATGAAAAAGGCGGATATGGGTCGCATTTCCCTGCAGTGTGAACGTAGCTCTCAGTCTGACAGGAGTTTGTTCCTAAGATAAAGAGTAGGGCACACTTTGTAAATTGTTACCATTGCTTATCAAGCACTCTCTGTTGTGAGAGTTAAAACAACCTGAATCACAGCATGCTGCAGTACAATGTACGTCAATTACACTGAATATATTATAGTTGTGGAGTAGATTGCTATAGCCTCCTCCATTCCCAGATTAGTTTTAGTAGGATTAATAACAGCTTTATTAGATCTACTGTTAAAAATTCCTGCTCTATATAAATTATGATCGGTATAAACAGAAGTAAAATACCCAGTTTTTATCTGCTGCACTAGAAATCATACCATATTAACTGTTCTACTGATCCACTTTGTCTCCAGGCAAAATGAGTCGATATGTCTGTAACTGTGTTTTTCTCCTACTTTTAAACTGTATGCACTAATATGAACAAAGCCTTATACTTCCATGATGGAAGTGCTGGTACTGAGTAGCACAAGTGATGTTTATGTTTAGGCTGCTGATTCATTAATTTATGGTGTGTTTAAGTGCCCACATGGAGCTCCTCTTGGCTTCAGTTGTTTTTGTGTGTTTTGTATTTTGCTTTAATTGATGAACTGCACAGAAAAAGCTCAAAGCCTTTAAGTATCATTTGAAAAAGTTAGAAGAAATGGCAGCAAAAAGGTTGCATTCCCTATGATGCCAATCGGTGCTGAACCGAGCTGAAAGGTCCATATAAACCTAAAGAAGGAACAATATGCCAGAAGTTTTTCTTAAGATGGTTTAAAATGCATCAAGCCTTAGCCGAGATCCATGGGCAGTGAGAAGGTATGTAGATTCCTACTTTGCTTTTTTATCATTTCAGATCATCAAACAAAAGTTACCATCAACCAAAGATGATCCTAAAATCAGCTTTGAAATGATTTCATTTCAGGGAAATGCTTTCCAAACCAACCAAACCCAATGGGAAAAGTAACTGACCCCTTTGTTCAATCATCCATCTTTTTTTTATAAACTCTTATTTTGGCAAGATGATTCACCTGTAGAATCCAGAAATTACTCAAGGAGAATTTTTGGACAAGATGAACTAGGCTAAAATGTCTCAAGCACCAAATCATGTCTCAGATCTATAGAAAATCAACAACAGATGAGAAACTTCAGTTAAATTACCTGAGAAACTGGGATGACATGGTCTCTAAGGTCAGAACCACTGCTGCACCAATAGAACTCAAAGTTCTGTCTCACATTTACTAAAAATCAATCTTGAAGATCCCAAAGACCTTTGGCTGTTGACCGACGGGACAAAAGTAGACCTGCCTTTTTTTGAGGGTCTGCATTCCATCGGGTGTAAAGCTATCACAGCATTTCAGAAACGGAACATCATGTCAGACATGGTGGTGATTGTCTGGGCTTTGCATTACTGCTGCAGCACCTGAAAGACTGTCTGTGGGTGATGGAAGCATGACTCTCCAGCAGGAAATCCTGAAGGAGAATGTCCGCCCATCATTATGAAGCCTTAAGCTCAAGAACACACGGGTTATGCAGCGGAACAATGATCTGAGGAGGGACGCCACCACGTCCACCTCTGATTGGCTAAAACAAATGGTTATCAGAAGCTGCTTTGTTCCCGTACAGGGTGGAACAGCCAGGTTTTAGGATTAGGGGGTCACATTTTACTTTTTCCCCATTGCCAGGTTGGATTAGATCCCGTTTTCCTTCTAATAAAACAAATCCTCGTCTAAAAAGTATTTTGCTTTTACTCAGATTACCCTTGACCTTGTGCTGAAGTGAAATGTTTTCTTATTTTTTATTTTATTTTTTTATTTTGATATAATCAAAGAAAATCCAAATCCCAGAAATACTTTCTGGGGGGAAACGTGCGCACTTCTTGTTGGCAGCTTGAAGCACTTTGTTTCTGTTGTTACGTTCAACATATGATTGTACAAGACGCACTTCTCCCTGCATCACTACACCAGACTTTATCTACTTCCAGTGTTTGCCTTATACTCTGTGTTTCCATGGAGATAAATGGTTAAGATTTGATCTTTAGCAGAAATCTACCTCTTTTGTATCTTTTATGCTGTCTTGGGATTTTTTTTAACTAAATGTGTTTGAAGAATTTGTACCATTACATGAAATCCTGACAATGTTTTTCTCCTGTAGAACACTTCTTTCAATCTGTGCAAAATAGCTGGCCAAATCTTTTTATACCATGTAAATATATATAATGCATAGTTGTACTATGTATATTGAATAAATTATTTTAAATATGTGGTAATTGTTTCAATTGTTTCATAGTTCAACACAATGACCCAGATTACAGTGTACAGAGGCACCCTAGGACAATGACCCTAATGTGGGGAGACATCCTGTGGTCTGATGAAAGTAAAATTAAAGTCTTAATGCCGTAACATCTGGAGGGAAATGGGGGAAGCTTCCAAGCCTGAGAACACAACTGAGGTATGGGGGTGTTATAGCTGGAAGAGGGACTGGTGCACTTCACAAAATAGAAAATAAGTATGTGGAAATATTAATGGTAGTGAAGGATGGTGCCTCATAAAAAAGTTATAATAGGTAAAGGACCTTGCAAAAGTAATCACCCCTTGTTTTTCTACTTATATTCCAACTTGTTTGGAATTTGGGGTCTCATTTTAAGTGAAGGATCAGCACAAAGTCTTTAATGGTGACTTGAAATGAAAACTGTATATTGAAAATTGGTATGTGCACATTTATCCATTCCCTTTGCTATGAAGGCCCTAAAAAGTTTGGCTGCTGCCAATGACCTAGAAAAGTTCATTTGTGAAATGAAGTCCACTAGTATGTCTCATGATGTCAGCATAAACGCACATTTTCTGAACAACCCCAGAGGCTGCAGCAGCACTAAGACAGCGGCATCACGCCATGAAGACCAAGCAATTCTCCAAAACAAGTCTGGGACAGAGTTGTTCAGAAGTACAAGTCAGGGTGAGGTAAAAAAAAAAAAAGACTGGCTAGGAAAAAAACCTATTACGTGGTGTTTAAAAATAAGAAGCCACAATTCCCCAAATGTATAGAGGAAAGTGCTGTGGTCAGATGAGACTAAAACGTAACTTTTCAGCCACCAAGGAAAACACCGTGTGGTGCAAATTCAACACATCGCATCATCCCAAGAACACCATCCCCTTAGTGAAACACAGTAGTGGCAGCATCATGCTGTGGGGATGTTTTTCAGGAGCAGGGACTGGAAACCCGCTCCGGCTCAAGGGAAGGATGGATGGTGCTAAATACAGATTCCTATTTTTAGAATTTAAAGAACGAAAACACAGGAAAGATGAAAAATCAGCTGCTAGAGGAAGCTTTGAGTTGAACAGAAGGTTCCAAACTTATTTGCCTGTAAGCATCAAAACATGTCCTTAACTATATAAAACACTATAATTTGTATATATTTAGAAATAAAAAGTGACTCAAAGTAGAGTGCATTTTAGCATTTTGTCACACTTTCAGATCAGGATAGAATATATCAAACAAAGATGAGTGGAGTCAATCCATAATGCAGTTTTTAACCTGTTCAATCATAAATATTGATCAATCATGTTTTTTGACCCTTTGTGGAAGGCGTCCCATTCCATCTGGTGTAATACTAACAGCATTTCAGAAAAAGATCACCATACCTACAGTCAAACATGGCGGTAGTGGTGTGATGGTCTGGGACTACTTTGGTGCTTGAGAGCCCGGATGACTTGCTTTTATCAATAAAAGCGTTATTTCTGCTCTCTAGCAGGAAACCCCAGAGGAGAATGTCCCGTCATCGGTTTGTGACCTTAAAGTCAAAGACATCTGGGTTCTGTAGCACTACAGAGATCCAAAGCACACTAGCAAGTCCTCCTCTGGCTAAAACAAGAAGTGGCCTATCTAAAGTCTGGACTTAAATCTGACTGAAAAGCTGTGGCTAAACTTTGAAACATTTCCTGTGACTGGATTAAATTCATTTTGCAGAGCAGAGTGGGCCAATATTCCTCCACAGGAAAAAAAACCTCATTACCAGTTATCAGAAACACTTGCAGCTGCCGAGGGTTGGCCAACCACTTAGTAGGTTAGAGGGTAATTCTTTTTTTTTTTTTTTCTTTTTTTTTACATATACCCACGTGGCTTTGGATACATTTGATCCCCCGGCGTTTTTACTCTGATTATTTTTGTCTGGGATTAAAATCAAGCGTAACATTTAAGTGAAAAAGGAAGAAATCTGCAAGGAGACAGACACCTGTTACTGGTTCCTGGTTAATGTGTTTAATAATACAAAAGGGGTGGGGGGGGGGGGGGGCAGAGATAAGGTTTATTGATTGATTGATTGATTGATTGGAGAAACTCTATAGGACTGTGAGGCACAGTCCTATATATATATATATATATATATATATATATATATATATATATATATATATATATATATATATATATATATATATATATGCAGCAATGATGAATGGCAAAAAAACGGTTCATGATTATATTATATAACTGCAATAGCTCCAGGTTCTCAAATATTCCAGCTCTGAGGCCAGAGGGATTCCATCCCTCTGGTGTAACGCACAGTGAGTACAGCAACATTCCAAGGGATGGAGTTACTTGATGCCTGTGGACTTCTCAAAGCGTGTTGTGTTCAGGTCTCAGTGCAGCTGGGAGGAAAGGCCTCAGGAGAGGCTCCAGATGACGGTGAGCATGGCCATGATGCCGTTCAGAACAGCCAGCCCATAGCTCATGTTGAACCCATGTCTGGAGGCGTCTCTGCAGAAAGCAAACACACAGGGCATGTCATCCAACAAGTCCAGCCAAGCCCATCTCCAGCTTCACTCTGCTATACCTGAAATCAGGCAGCGACGGGAGGCTGGGGAACTGGTGCGAGTCCAGGTACGTGAGGATCCAGGAGAAGATGCAGGACATGCCCCCTGCAATGGCTGAAATCACCAAGATACTCCAGAAACCTGAGAAACGGACAGAGTTATTGGGTCGTAGCTGGACTATACGGTATTAAAACCTGCTGGTAGGCAATGTCTTGCTCCAGAGAATGCAGCTGTGTCAGCGTCCAATAAACTGACCTAAAAGAAAAAGGGTGCTTCACCTTCATCGGTTTGTAACGTAATGAGACAACTGGACATGCAACCTGTGCTCGTTTCAGCTATAAACAAGGGAACAGCCACATCTGGATAAAGTCATGACCAGAACTTTCTGAGTGTCCGTCAAAGGTGACATCTTATTTCAGATGTTGAATTATCTTATTTGGACAATTAAACACAATGAAAACCTAAAATTGTCCTCGGTTTGAAACAAGAAATTACCAAAAAAAAGGATGTGCCGTTCTATGACTTGGCAGGGTGAGAGAATCCTTTTGGCACTAGGGTGTAGTTTTTCATTAACCCTCTGCACTGATGGTGGAGCTCTGAGAAAAGTCGATAAAGAAAGTCCTCCAGTTTTCATGCAGGTTCGTTTTGCATATGCAACATCACATTGGACTATAGGAACAGATGTGGGCTTTATGTAAGCGTGGGTGCTCCCTGGTTCTATAATAAACTTTCAGATTCTATATTTGAAGCTGAACATAAAGGACAGAGAAGTGGCCTGTGATATGTGAGGAGTGTAGAAAGGATCCTCACCAAGTATCCTTTCCTCGCTCTCATTGCCTCCTGTCTGCCTCTCTGCTCGCAGCTCTGAAACATTCAGCAGAGGTCAGCATGAGAACACCTGGCCAGTCCTGCGGGGATCGGCCGGAGCCGAGCCGGCAGCCCCTGCCTCTCAGCACCGGCAGCCCCTACCTCTCAGCACCGGCAGCCCCTACCTCTCAGCACCGGCAGCCCCTACCTCTCAGCACCGGGTAGATGAGCGCGCACACGGAGCCCGCAGCAGCCACCGCCGCCGCCGAGCCCACCACCGACACGGTCACTGCCAGCCACGGCGCGAGTCCGCCGCCCCGCGGGCTGCCGCTGAGCCGCGGCGTGGACATGATCCTGGATCCTCGGCCCATCCAGGAACTATACCTGCACTTCCGCCCACAGGATTGTCCCCTAGGAGCTTCCGTAACCGACGCTTCTTACTAAAGTTTACCTGTTTGTGTCGCTGAGCTTGTTTAACAACCAAACCATGGCTTAAAAAAGCTACTTTACAGTATGTCGGATAATGGTGTTATTTATAACGTTCACAGTGACGTGCAAGAGTGTTCACGCCACATCTTACCATATTTGGTCAGTTTACAAACGCAGAAGTTCAATGTTTCTTATTAGGGTGTTAATGTCAGAAAAAAGTAACCGCATGAAGCTGAAAAAAAAGCAGTAAAGATCTGAAAAGCGTATCACCCCCTGATGCTGCTGGGTAAAATCCAATCCAAGCAATTACTCTCAGAATTTACATACTAAGATTTGAAAGATTCTTTATTGTCACCACATGTTACCACTGGCTAGGAGAACACATGAAAGACAACAAACAAACAAGGGATACGGTGTTATTTCCCCATTATATCATATTCAAAAGATTTACATTTTTTTTTAAAAGATGAAGATTTAAAAGTGTGTATGAACTAGTTGATATGGACGGTTCCATACCAAGAATCCACCTGTGTGAAATGTAATCTAATACAGAATGTTAGAGAACAAGACCAGCGAACACAGCAGACAGGTCAGACATGGAGAAGTAGGGTCAGGTTCTAAAGCGACACGCCAAGCTTTGAACATCTCACAGAGCTTTGTTCAATCCATCATCTGAACATGGAGAGACGATGGAACAACTGGCTGCGGGCCGACCAAGATGTGGACGTCCACCTAAACTGGCAAGGAAAGCATTAATAAGGGAAGCAGCCAAGAGGAGCGTGGTGACTCTGGGGGAGCTGCAGAGATTCCATGCCTCAGGTTAGGGAAATTATGAACTATAAGTGGTGCACGCCATCTGGTCTGTGTGGCAAGAAGGAAGAATTTAGAGGAGGGGAAAAATCATATTTATAGTTAACCACATGTGACAGTATATAGAGGACACCTCAGACATGTGGAAGAAGGGGTTTTGGTTAAATGAGATCAACATTTAACTTTTTGTCTTCATTGCACAACACCACTGGTGTTGAAGAGGTCCAAGACAATCCTGGAAGTAAACCTGTAAGAGCTCGGCTCATCCAGAAAACAGGGCAGGTTCAAACTGTAAAAGGCAGTCTGCAGAGAGGATCATCACGTCTGACCTGCTCCATCCAGGACTTGTACAGGTCCAGGGTCAGGAAAAAGGCAGCTAACACCTCTGTAGACCCCACACATCCTGGACACAGAATGTTAAGACTCTTACCTGTGGGTCGGCGCCACAGAGGGCTATCCACAAAAAGCAGCCCCCTAAGAGTCTGTTTCCTCCAAATGAACATCTCACAGCCAGAGTAGTCAGCCATACAGCTGTGAAACAAAAATAAGCATGTTTCTATTACCATAACCTCCCCTTTCTTATTATTATTCATTACACATAAAAAGAGCACATACACAGAGCACCAAAGCATATTCATGTGTCACAATGGCCTAGTCAAAGTCCAGACCTGATTCCAACTGAGAATCTTTGGCAAGGGTTGAAAATTGATGCTCATGAGAACTCTCTGTCCAATCTGACTGACCGTGAGCTGTCATGCAGAGAACTGTCAAAGCATCCGGTCCGTATGTGTCAAACCCTTTACTGACTCGGTGCCGAATAATTACACACACCACAGTTAGCTGATTTATTATTTTTTTGTTACAAATGATGAAACTGTTGATTATTTCCATTTGCTCTCCTTTTTGTTGCTCTGTCTCGTGAAATCCCAGTAAAACATGTGGAGGTGGTTAGCAGCACCAGATTCCTGGGGGTGCACATCACAGACAACCTCACCTGGACTGTGAACACCACGTCATGGTGAAGAGGGCACAGAAACGACTGTACTTCCTGCAGAGGATGAGGAGAGCCCGCCTGCCCCCGCCCATCCTCACAACCTTCTACAGAAGCACCATAGAGAGTAGCGCCTGCGACTGGAAGAACGTGAGGAGAGTGGTGAGGACAGCAGAGAGGATCATCGGGGCTCCTCTTCCCTCCAGAAAAGACATTTCATCTCAGCGCTGCGTGTCCTGTAACTTCATCAGAGACCCCTGAACTTGTATAATCCATTTAAATGTAAAAGTACACAATTGAACATTTACTGCATTTTTTTTTACCATTATTATCTCGCACTGCCAACATTGAACTTTTCAAATTAATACCTTTTATTTGCACCATTATCTTTGCACTATAAACATGGTTGAACATTCTTCTGCACAGTTTTTTAAAACCTTTTCTCTTCCACTGTTGCATTCTTATCACTGCTGCACACTATATTGTAATGTTATTTTATTTAAATTGCAATCTCATTACATTGTCGCAAGCTGTATGCAATGACATGTCGTTTTGTATGCACTCTGTGCATAAGTGTCTAAGTCTAAAACTACATTTAAGCTTGCCTTGGAGAAAGCTGTGGTAATCCCACCAACGGCCACTAGAGTGCGCCCTTCTCCCGGCAGTCGGACACAGACGCGCTCTCGCTCCTCGGTGCTTTTATTTTGAAAGCCACCCTGTCGACGGAAAGAGGCGCCTCCGCCTTTATGTTGGAGCAAACCGGAAGAGCGGTTGACGCAGGGGTCGTTCGTTCGTTGCTGGGACAGAAACAACGACGTCAGACTGTTGACTGAACCCGGAGCGACAGTTCAAGCGATAAAACGGTAAATAAGCTTATATATATAATCATATTCAGTGAGGGTAGAAGCTACTTTATGAACGTGAAGCGGAAATAACCACCAAGCTGCTTCTGGTAGGCTTCTTTTTCTTCTTTCTTTGAATGTCGGCGAGTTGTGACGATGTTTATCCAGCCTGGACGCATTCGCAGCATTCCTCCTGACGTTAGCCTCAAACTGCGTCCACTGGGTGAAACAGTCCGAGGAAAGAAAGCGTCTCTTTTCGAAAGCGTCTCTTTTCGGCTTAGCCACGGCAGCTATCGTTGCTAACTCTAAACACTCTCTCTCTATTTCTCTCTCTCTCTCTCTCTCTCTCTCTCTCTCTCTCTCTCTCTCTCTCTCTCTCTCTCTCTCTCTCTCTCTCTCAGCTGCTTCTGGCCGCTGAACGTGTTGGACGTGACACGGTCAGTCATATCGCAGCTTGTTCTTGGCGCTGTTGTGTAAAACAGGGCTCCATATGGTGTGTTAATGGCCTCTGTCTGCCGTGGCAACACGCAGCGATGCTAACCGCACAGCCTGGATCAGCTGATCTGGCTGCTTTTGAAGTGAAATCGGGATAAATTCCGCCTGCTTAACGTGAATAAAGGGAGCAGCTGAAGTCCAGACAGCTGTTGATGAGACGCCTTCACTCACTGATCACCAGGAGTGTGAGCAGCACATCTGGAAAAGATGGAGGCTGAGCCACAGCAGTGTTTCCACAGCGCCAGGGTGGGAAGGCATCAGCAGTGGCGTTTCATGAAGCCACCACTGATCCTAGAGAGGCCTTTCTGCCTCTTACCTATGGCTGCCCTTTGGCCGACGCCACGGCGGACGCCACGGCGGCGGACGCATTCAGAGGGGCTCTGCTGGTCAAGATTAACGTAACGTCATCACCATCAGTGGGACAGTGGTACCTAATTAACTGAGAATGCTGATGGTTTTTAGATTTGCATTTATCAAATGGGGAAAATAAATCTATTTTTCAGTATCAGTCGGAGGCTAGTTATAGAAAAACCTGCAGATTCTGACCCGTCTGGGAAGGGTTTTAGGAGCATTTTATAATCACCCTTCACCCGTCAGTGGACAGATCCTCAGAGCTTAATGCCTACGGGTCCAAAATGTCAGATTTCAGCTCTTAGAGCCGGGTTGTTATGTCTTTGCCGTCCTCCGTCGTGTCGGAGAATGCGGCGATCATCAGATTGTTGTTGGGTTGTTGGACGACACGCTGATCTAAACTCTTGATTCGTTGCGGTGTTCAGTGGACAGCGGTCAGCTTTTCTTTTCCAGATGTCCCACATCATGAGAAGAAGACTTCTCAGAGACAGTGATGTGTCAGGACAGGACGACACGCCCCCGATACGTAGTCTAAGGCCCAATAATCTAAGAACGAAGCGAAGGGGCAGCACAACAACTGTAGCCTCCAAGTGTGATGGCCGGCATGTTTGGAAGCGTTGCTCCACATCAGCACACACCACTCACCCCAGCAGCAAAGCACGGTGATGGAGGCTGATGCTCCAACTGGGCCTTTGTTCACCAAAGTCCTCCAGGACCCAAAACTGGGCCAGCAGCCGGTCTGCTGCAGGGCGGCTGCATCAAAGAGGCACCACGGTGTAGCAACCACCCAGTCAAAGTCCACAGCTCACATGGCGCTCTGCAGCAGTACGAGCGGCTGGATAAGTCAGACAGAAGAGGAAGTCAGTGCTGATAAAGGTGAACCAACACGCTGGTGCCTTTTACTGAAGCTTCACGCTGCTTCTGCATTCTGAAACGCTCTGTGTCAGATAACGGCCGATGGTCATTTGTCATGTTTGGTGTGGAGCAGCTAGTGAGCAGTAAATGACGCCTGGAGCCGGATGCTCAGGCCTGAGAACGCCTTGGTCTTTACCTTCAGATAAAGAAACCAGGACAGGACCCAGCAGCGTGTCCCGTAGGCGGAGAAGTTCCTGGTGGCGGCGGGCAGCGCGGAGCAGGGCGGTGCCGCTCTCCAAATCTCACCTACCAGGTGATGCTTATTTACACTGAATATTGTGTGATCAGAAATTAACCACACCTCGTCTGGAAGCTGTTATTTTTTATCCCAGTCTCCAATTTTCTCTTATTCCTATCTCGATTTGTCAGTAATACATTTTAACCAATCAAACAACACGGAGGGCAGCGTGGTACCCAGCTACTGAGGGGGGGGGGGGTAGCTACTTGGAGACGATGTGGATATTCACACTTATTTCTAAATACAAGAAGTGGCAGCTGAGCAGAGGAGAGCGAGCAGGAAGCAGCTTGGACTCAGTTTCTGATGAGAACATCAACAGGTGTGAGTTTACTGAGGCGGGCGCCCAGGTAGAGTCTGTGTGAGGGAAACCCCGCCCAGAACTGCAGCCTGGTCAGAGTCAGTCCAGCCTGCTGGAGTTCCCTCAGAGGGCTACAGTTTAGCATCACGCTGCTACATCTCAGCTGATTAAACTCCAGACTTTGACTAGGCCTCTTAAAAAGCTTTCTGTTTTGTTTTTAGCCATTCAGAGGTGGTTTTTCTGCCGTTTTATTGGTATTTCTTCTTCCCTGTATGAACAAAGGGAGCTTCACCCTGATGGTGAACTCTTCTGCTAGAATCATACAATATATAAATGAATTCAGTTCTGATATTGTCAGAGCATTCGTTACTTTGATTGTGGACAAATGTTGTGAAATAAATGTGCAGAACAGCGGCTAAATCTAGCGCTTTTCCACCACATTTGGTCCAGAAACCTGCTGATATTACTTAGCCCGGCTTCCTCCCTTCCTTCACACACCGTCACCATCGTCCCCAAAGCAGCTCCGTTTGTCTGGAGGAGTGTTTTAAGCCAGCTGACCGCCGGTGCGCAGCAGCAGGTGGACCAGAGTCCCATGGTGCCTCGCTGTGCTGCTCCATCCCAGCTATGGCCCGGGCCTCGCTTTAGAACCGAACCGCCTCAGCGTTTTGCCGTCGTCATAGGAACTGGCTCTGGTAGAGGAACCAGAAGCCTATTTCTCCTGGAAAAACAGGCTGATTTTCACGGTGGGTGTTTTTACGTGAACATCTTTGACTCCTCCACCCATCCTGGGTTTATAGGGCGTTTACGATGGTACCAGCTAGGACTCTGGTAATAACGCTGCAGCTGCTGTTATTTTATCAACGAAGGGTTCATAAAGTAATACATGTTCTAAATACAGGCGGGTAGCAGCTCTGATCAGCAGCTCTGAATGCACAGGAGGCGATTGATGCAGGGGCAGGTTCCTCTTTCTGTTCACACATGGATGGAACGCTGCTGCAGATCACAGCAGAGGGCCGGGTCACCCAGCCGTGCAGAGTGTGTTCTGATGCATTAAACTAAGAACGTTAAACTCTGCATTCAGAACGTTAAACTCTGCAGTCAGAAGGTTAAACTCTGCATTCAGAACGTTAAACTCTGCAGTCAGAACGTTAAACTCTGCAGTCAGAACGTTAAACTCTGCAGTCAGAACGTTAAACTCTGCGGTCAGAACGTTAAACTCTGCAGTCAGAACGTTAAACTCTGCATTCAGAACGTTAAACTCTGCATTCAGAACGTTAAACTCTGCAGTCAGAACGTTAAACTCTGCATTCAGAACGTTAAACTCTGCGGTCAGAACGTTAAACTCTGCATTCAGAACGTTAAACTCTGCATTCAGAACGTTAAACTCTGCAGTCAGAACGTTAAACGCTGCATTCAGAACGTTAAACTCTGCATTCAGAACGTTAAACTCTGCATTCAGAACGTTAAACTCTGCAGTCAGAACGTTAAACTCTGCAGTCAGAACGTTAAACTCTGCAGTCAGAACGTTAAACTCTGCGGTCAGAACGTTAAACTCTGCAGTCAGAACGTTAAACTCTGCATTCAGAACGTTAAACTCTGCATTCAGAACGTTAAACTCTGCGGTCAGAACGTTAAACTCTGCATTCAGAACGTTAAACTCTGCATTCAGAACGTTAAACTCTGCAGTCAGAACGTTAAACGCTGCATTCAGAACGTTAAACTCTGCATTCAGAACGTTAAACTCTGCATTCAGAACGTTAAACTCTGCGGTCAGAACGTTAAACTCTGCATTCAGAACGTTAAACTCTGCAGTCAGAACGTTAAACGCTGCATTCAGAACGTTAAACTCTGCATTCAGAACGTTAAACTCTGCATTCAGAACGTTAAACTCTGCAGTCAGAACGTTAAACTCTGCAGTCAGAACGTTAAACTCTGCATTCAGAACGTTAAACTCTGCATTCAGAACGTTAAACTCTGCAGTCAGAACGTTAAACTCTGCAGTCAGAACGTTAAACTCTGCATTCAGAACGTTAAACTCTGCATTCAGAACGTTAAACTCTGCAGTCAGAACGTTAAACTCTGCAGTCAGAACGTTAAACTCTGCATTCAGAACGTTAAACTCTGCATTCAGAACGTTAAACTCTGCAGTCAGAACGTTAAACTCTGCAGTCAGAACGTTAAACTCTGCATTCAGAACGTTAAACTCTGCAGTCAGAACGTTAAACTCTGCAGTCAGAACGTTAAACTCTGCAGTCAGAACGTTAAACTCTGCAGTCAGAACGTTAAACTCTGCAGTCAGAACGTTAAACTCTGCAGTCAGAACGTTAAACTCTGCATTCAGAACGTTAAACTCTGCATTCAGAACGTTAAACTCTGCAGTCAGAACGTTAAACTCTGCGGTCAGAACGTTAAACTCTGCAGTCAGAACGTTAAACTCTGCATTCAGAACGTTAAACTCTGCATTCAGAACGTTAAACTCTGCAGTCAGAACGTTAAACTCTGCATTCAGAACGTTAAACTCTGCATTCAGAACGTTAAACTCTGCATTCAGAACGTTAAACTCTGCAGTCAGAACGTTAAACTCTGCATTCAGAACGTTAAACTCTGCATTCAGAACGTTAAACTCTGCATTCAGAACGTTAAACTCTGCATTCAGAACGTTAAACGCTGCATTCAGAACGTTAAACTCTGCATTCAGAACGTTAAACTCTGCATTCAGAACGTTAAACTCAGCATTCAGAACGTTAAACGCTGCATTCAGAACGTTAAACTCTGCATTCAGAACGTTAAACTCTGCATTCAGAACGTTAAACTCTGCATTCAGAACGTTAAACTCTGCGGTCAGAACGTTAAACTCTGCGGTCAGAACGTTAAACTCTGCATTCAGAACGTTAAACTCTGCAGTCAGAACGTTAAACGCTGCATTCAGAACGTTAAACTCTGCAGTCAGAACGTTAAACTCAGCATTCAGAACGTTAAACGCTGCATTCAGAACGTTAAACTCTGCATTCAGAACGTTAAACTCTGCATTCAGAACGTTAAACTCTGCATTCAGAACGTTAAACTCTGCGGTCAGAACGTTAAACTCTGCGGTCAGAACGTTAAACTCTGCATTCAGAACGTTAAACTCTGCAGTCAGAACGTTAAACTCTGCATTCAGAACGTTAAACTCTGCAGTCAGAACATTAAACTCTGCATTCAGAACGTTAAACTCTGCAGTCAGAACGTTAAACGCTGCATTCAGAACGTTAAACTCTGCAGTCAGAACGTTAAACTCTGCATTCAGAACGTTAAACTCTGCAGTCAGAACGTTAAACTCAGCATTCAGAACGTTAAACGCTGCATTCAGAACGTTAAACTCTGCAGTCAGAACGTTAAACTCTGCATTCAGAACGTTAAACTCTGCATTCAGAACGTTAAACTCTGCGGTCAGAACGTTAAACTCTGCATTCAGAACGTTAAACTCTGCGGTCAGAACGTTAAACTCTGCAGTCAGAACGTTAAACTTTGCATTCAGAACGTTAAACTCTGCATTCAGAACGTTAAACTCTGCAGTCAGAACGTTAAACTCAGCATTCAGAACGTTAAACTCTGCATTCAGAACGTTAAACTCTGCATTCAGAACGTTAAACTCTGCAGTCAGAACGTTAAACTCTGCATTCAGAACGTTAAACTCTGCATTCAGAACGTTAAACTCTGCAGTCAGAACGTTAAACTCTGCATTCAGAACGTTAAACTCTGCGGTCAGAACGTTAAACTCTGCATTCAGAACGTTAAACTCTGCATTCAGAACGTTAAACGCTGCATTCAGAACGTTAAACTCTGCATTCAGAACGTTAAACTCTGCATTCAGAACGTTAAACTCTGCATTCAGAACGTTAAACTCTGCAGTCAGAACGTTAAACTCTGCAGTCAGAACGTTAAACTCTGCATTCAGAACGTTAAACTCTGCATTCAGAACGTTAAACTCTGCATTCAGAACGTTAAACTCTGCATTCAGAACGTTAAACTCTGCATTCAGAACGTTAAACTCTGCGGTCAGAACGTTAAACTCTGCGGTCAGAACATTAAACTCTGCATTCAGAACGTTAAACTCTGCATTCAGAACGTTAAACGCTGCATTCAGAACGTTAAACTCTGCGGTCAGAACGTTAAACTCTGCATTCAGAACGTTAAACTCTGCAGTCAGAACGTTAAACTCTGCAGTCAGAACGTTAAACTCTGCAGTCAGAACGTTAAACTCTGCATTCAGAACGTTAAACTCTGCAGTCAGAACGTTAAACTCTGCATTCAGAACGTTAAACTCTGCATTCAGAACGT